>NW_011888802.1:4466791-4468878 GCF_000151845.1 Pteropus vampyrus | reverse complement strand
TGAAGTGGTCACTTCAGTAAGTTTACCCCATTAAAAGTTTGAATTCTTTGCATGCTTGTGTTTCTTAAAGGAGACTGGAAATGACATTTTGTAAGGCAATCTCATTCATTCTCAGGGATAGAAGTTTATAAACTATCTCTTATGAAATAATATTTTTTTAAATTGCTACAATTTGGTATACTTTACATTATAGACTGGGTATTTGCATATAAATTTTTACAAACTAAAATTATGTTAGTGAGCCTTAATAAAGAACTATATCCTTTAGAGTCTTGATTTTAGTTTCTTGTAAATGGAGACATTTAATAAGTTTAAATAAGGTCTTGGGCATATTTTACATTTATGTATTAGTGAGAAAGATATTTGATAAAAATATGTGCAAAATGTACACATGGTTATAAAACAAAGAATTATTTGCAAAGAATTATCAGTACTGGCTGAATTAAAAGAGACCCGAGTACAAAGAGCAACAGATTAAAAAAAATGGCATTTGATAGATAATAGATATTCTTAATTATTGTATTTGTCAAATGCTGTATTTAGTTTAAAGATACCACCCTTCCTCTGTCCCTTTCATTAAAACAAAAAAAATACAAATCTCACACATAAAATTTACCTTAGGGTATTGGAAAACTAAAAAAACATTTTGTTTATGATTATTTTGTTTTATATTAGAGATACTAACGTTCCTTTAATAATTTATGTTTTAAAAAATCAGTAAAATACTTTCTAATACCTATCAAAAGTACCTCAACCTCAAGAAGTAAAATTGAAAATTCTTTGTGATAAATAATACAAGGTTCCTATAATATGATTTTTACCGGGAATGACCTAAAGCTATAAATGAATTTGCATGAAATTAATTCAGTCCAGATGAGAAATCATGTAAAAATCTATGCATTTACTTCTTGGCCCATTACCTATCAGAGGTGAAGAAAAGTCTTTGTTAGTGTGTAACAGTATGAATATTTAAAACTCAGAACCTGCATTTTATTTCAGTTTTTAATGCAATAAAATATATTTACAAAGTATAAACTAATGTAGTTTATTTTCTTCTCATTTCCATTTAATAAAGCAGTTTTCCTCAGCTTTATTTAAAAATGTGCTCTCTCTCTTCAGTCTTCCAGCTCAGTGTATGTACTAAGCCAGATAAATCACTATTATTGGTAAACAACACACTAAGAAGGATGGAAGATGCATTTATTGAGCACTCACAATATGCTGTAGTCTATGTTGGACTTGACATTCAATTCTGAGAGTTATTTTAGGTAGTAGTTGTGATTATAGCAATTTTACAGATGAGTAAACAAACTCAACTTAAATAATTTCCTCAGGATAACATGGCTGGTAAATACCAGGAATGTTTTTTAAGTGTGTGTTATTCTGGATGTTTCTATAGACTGAAAAAATATATATATATTGAGTATTTTACTATGGCTTACTTTGTTATCTATTAAGCAAAAACGCTGATTTTTCTTAGATGCCTTTTTATTGTTTCTATCTCATATGATTTGACTCTCCCCCCACCCCCATTAATCCCTTTATGTAGACGACACATGTTGACAGTCGAGTGTACTTAATTAAGGACTTTCTTACATGTTTTTGTATCAGCCTCTAGCCACTTCATTTGAGTAACACTTGGCTCTCTAGAAAAACTATAAGTACCTAGAGGGCAGATGCAGTGTTTTATACATAATAGATATCTCCTGAAGCAAAGACTACAATTTTTAATATGTCTGCTAAATATTAAGTTGAATTATGTCATGAGATACAACATTAGGCCAATATTTCTTTGTTCAACACTTACTGTAGTTTGAATGGACCTGAATTAGACCTTTACCTTCATAATAAGAAAACACTTCATGATTCTCATAGCAAAATGCTACTGGTAACATTAGCTTTGACTATGAACTTTGTCCATTCAAGAAACCAATTAATATTGTAGAAATTATGTCCGTGTAGTTCTGAGGTAGCAACTCATCTTTGATAATATGTGCATATGGAATGAGAAAACAAGAATGTTACTTCACCAGTGAAATTATTTAAATAATATTAGATGGGAGATATTTTTGTTTGCTAATTTTTCA
>NW_011888802.1:4454622-4466036 GCF_000151845.1 Pteropus vampyrus | reverse complement strand
CTTGGCCTGAAATTTCCTATCTCTGGTGATAAGAAGGCCTTTACCCTCCTGGCACATGGAGGATAACTTTCTTATGGGTGATTTATTTCCCACTTCAGGGGAGTAAAGGAAGTCCAGAGTGTCCTTGTACCAACTGTTTCTTAAGTAACTTTAATTCAGTATGCCAAAGTGGCATATCCTGCCTTAGAAACTTTTACAACCCAGAAGCTGAGTTCGTAGATTACTCCATTATTATATTGAATTAATCTTAGTCTTGAACATATGTCAGTTCAGTTAAACAGTTGTCTCATTTTAGAAAGTGGTGATGCACCTAGTCTCCCAAAGTTACATCTATATATGGTGAGAGCTCATGGATTTAATAAGATATTTTATGAAACTAAAGAAAAACAAAGGATAGTAATTAGAGTAAATTATAAACCAGTTTCTGAGCCTAGGGGCAGCCAGTCAAGATTTCTAAATGTCATGGTCGAAGCACTTTTTTTGCAGTTCGAATGTCTTTGAATGTCATCGATATTCAGGTAGACATCTGAGCAGTTCATACAACAACAGAAGCAAAAATTAACTAATGACAAATTACTGTAGCAATTTCTTAGAAGTTTATATCAAGCAGTTCACATTCAGTTTGTAGTGGGGCTTCTAGGAAAATGTCAATGTTCTTAGTGATTGCAAGTCAAAAGTGGGAGAAAATTGGAAATGTTAGTTTGATGAGTCATAGCCCCATATTGGAGAAAACTAGAATAATTCAGGATCCTGGTAGTTTACATGTAGAAAACAAAACCTCAAATATAAGGAACTGCACGATAATCTGCTATCTATAAAGGTATATTACTGAAACATAAATTTTCTCTCTATAATCACCCCTATTTTTAGCAAAGATAACCATAGTTAAGACAAATTTGTATAAAAATTAAGTCTAGTTTTAATAAACTTGGCCTGATTATATAAGTGCAGCAGTAAATAGCCCAGTAAGCATAAAAGCATTTCTGAGAAAAGTATAAGAATATAAGAATCCAGAATGTGAAATGAAACATAAACGTTAATTGCATGTATTTTCAGTCAACCAAGCAAATGAGTTGTTCATCTTTATAGCAAAATAAAAAGGGACAAACACAAACTTTATTGAGCTCTTATTCTTATTTTTGACATAAGGACAACGATAGATAATTAAAATAATAAATCACTGATGTTAAAGAGTGTCAGGATATATGCGTTTATCCCCAAACAGGAGAAACTGCTCTGTGGATGATATTTCTCCACTTGTCTGCAATAACTGCTGGAGCCAGGATTATATAAATAAACCTTCTTTCCCTGATAGTGTCATGATCATCTTCAGGAGCCTTTTGGGGGCATTATTTACACTTTCAAGGTTATAACTTGTCTGGTCTATAATGATTTTAATTGCCTAGGTCTTTGGGGGAATTTTTTTTTTTTACAGAAGATTTGGAATTCTTCTTAAACATGGAGAAAATTCTCAGATTTGCACTCTAGATGCCAAAGGTTAATATATTTCCCTTTCCTAGATAACAATTGCACAGAATGATCACATAACTCTTTCTTATTTATTTTTCTTAACTCCACTTACATGTTATCATTCAACGAGCATTAATTGTGCATCTATAATATAGCAGACATTGTACACAATAAATAAAACATAACTTCGGCCCTCAAGAAATTCAGGTCATTGATCTGCCAACAGATGGTTCACTCATCATCATCATTAACATTTTCATCACCTGTTGTTATCTTCCACCTAATATCTACTATTTATTGAGCACTGCATAATTGTGAAGTATTCAACTAAATATATTGCATATATTATCTCAACAAAAACCTCTGCAGCAGTTAATGTTACACTCCTTGGAGATCAAAACATTAAGCTCAGAGTAATTAGGCAACTTTCTCAAAGATAAGGAGCTAGAGATTGATGAATCCAGTGCTAAGCCCAGGTCTAACAGATTTGAATGTTTGAATTCTTAAGCCCTATAGTAAACCCACTATATACCTAAGCAATCTAATAGCTGTGTTGTTTGGAAACAATTAATTTGAGTGATATACTCTACCTGAAATAGGAGGGCCCAGGAAGGCTGTACAAGGACATGATGTTTAACTTGCTCCTTGGAGAAACTACAGCAGATAGGCATTCACCCAGTGGACAACTTGGGGTTACACACTCAAAACACATGCATCTACATAATAAAAAAATCAAGCCTCATTGTTTCTTATGGTAAATTTCCAATATGAAAATATGTATTAATCTACTTACCTAGGAAATATTTTATGGTCATTATATATAAAATATGTGTGCTCAATCATATGAAATTTATTGGCTAAGTTGAAACTTTCCTATTGCATTTTACCTCAATAGTGCTTAATAAATGTTACATTTTTAAATTTTATAATATAATAATACTTATTATTCAGATTCAAAATAACTTGTGTGTTTATTGCATTTTTAGAAAGAATTATTATTATAGACCAATATATTTTGGTTAATAGCATTGATGATGCAAATAAAGTTATTTTATTACAGGAACCAGACACATAAGAACAAGCCACACAGATTCTTAGTAGCTGTCAATGTAATCATACTAATGGCAATTCTCATCTTTTTAGATCTATTTTAGTACCAACTCCTTTAATACTAATGGACAATAACACAGAGTAATGATGACAAGAGAGTTAATAAGTTCCACCTCTTATTTTACCATATTTTTTTTCTATTAACTTTCTATGATCTTAGGTGGGAAGACTCACTATTTTAAAACTGTCATTTCTACTACAGATTAACCTATATAATTAATGCAAATTTGATGAACATCTCAGTTTATTTTTTTCTGTATTAGAAGAAATTTATTCTAAATTTCATTTAGAAGAGATATATAATAGGTAATAAAATATGATTTGTAAAGTAAGAGCTGTGAGGAAAAACATGGTTGCCTTGCTATATGTATAACATAAGTATTAATAATGTTTTTAAATATGCTGCTGTGTAACCATAAAGAAAAAATTAAAAGAAATGCATTTTTAAAAATAGAATATTTTTAATTATTTGAACTAATATATATTTATTATCTAATACGTTTCTGTAATTTTCGAGATTACTGAGCAGAAAGCAAAACAAACCAATAAACTATATAGTAATATTGGACTTTCAAATTTGTTATTGGGGGGGAGGTTGATTATAATTAGCTAAAAAGTTGTAGAAAAATAAACTTAGATCATTACAGTACAAAGACACACACAAATTCAATTGTTATTATGTAACCTAAAAAAAAACAACAAAAACTATGAACTATTAGAAGAGGAAAGTCCAGAAGAGCATTTTCAGATATCTTGTAGTAATTAGATTTATTTGAGCATAATATGGCACTAAAATGTTTAATGGAAAATAACTATTTTATGTAAATGGACACATAAGTTTAAAGAAAAAGACATTATAAAAACATTGGCCATAGATATTTTGGGCAAATTATTGAAAGTCATGAAGCATAGATGTATTAGCCATTGGTGTATAACAAATCATCTTAAAATGGGAATAATCTGGAATGAGTCAGGAATCCAGGTTTGGCTTATCTGAGTGATTATAGCTTAGGGTCTCTCATTGAAGGTGTCTGTGGCCACAGTCATCAAAGTTTTCTACATTTGTATGTCTAGCACCTAATCTATAAAAACTGGAACAATGGGAGTTAGAACAGCTGTGGATCTGCAAGCATCACACTCTGTTTCTAGCTGAATAGTCTCCCCAGATTAGTAACAGCACAGTAGCAAGACTTCCTATGTGCAAACTCTAGATTCCAAAGACAAATGTGCTACCAGGCAGAAGCTTCATCAATTTTATGGTCTAGCCTTGAAAAATCACATCACTCCTACCACATTTTGTTGACCAGAGAGGACAGAGATCTTGCTCAGAATCGAAGTTAGGAAATACAAGATCCACCTCTTAATGGGAAGAGTGTGAGTCACATGGAAAGAAAAATATCTGAAAAATGCATTCTGCCACAATAGAGTGAATTGTAAATGATAAAGAAAATATGCAAAAATGCATCCAATCATTTTATTGTTCAAGAATATTGTATTAATGATTGCAATTTAAAAATAAGACATACTGTTTTCATTTGTTATTAGATTGGTTAAATCAATTACAGTATATCTATACTATAAAATCTCATGATCATTAAAAATATGATATAGATATTTAAAACAATATGATATGTTGATGGAATAAATTTAGAGTACAAAATAGGATGTATGGTAAATATTCTTTATTTATAAACATTTCTGAATGTGAATATCCCAACAGGTTAACATCAACTGTTGCATTTTTAAAAATATATATATGCAATTTTGGGAGAAAAACACTACTATTAAAAAAGACAATAATAAAAATAATGATTCATTTTATATAGTAAAAATATAGGAAATGCAGAGGGGAAAGCTGATAATATGGACAACAATAATAATGCCAAATTCTGGAGAATGTTTATTGTTTTCTAAGTAAAAAGTAAATATGAAAAGCAGATTTTTTAAGTGTACAGTTCTGAGATTCACAGCTAAACCTATCTAGTTTTATTCAGCATTCCTTTGTTGTATAGGGCTCTAAAATTGCATTCAACTTCAGAAATAAAATTTTTGAGATGCTGTATATTTGCAGTTACTGAGAATATTCATGTAAAGACATGCAGTGTCTTCTCTTTGGACCAGACCGAATAGGAATGTGTAAGGAAAATGTTATTTCTAAAGCTATACTTCTAGTTATAAATATATGTCATTTCACTTCTTGCTTAGTAGTTTGTTCATTGACAATAAATCTCCCTGCTTTTCTCAGGAAACACAAAAATAAATTTATATGTCATACAATGAGTGGAAAGACATCGGGGCAAAATAACCTGAATTCTGTCCTGGTTCTCTTAATTATGTGTCTTCCAACAAGTTTTAACATCACTTGGGCCTTTTACCTCATCTAAAAAATTAATATTTAATTTCTAAGGTCTTTTTGATTCTAAAACGAATGATTCCATGTTTTCCTTTCTCCTTTATAATGGATTTATTAATCAGTCTGGATAGTGTGAAGTCGTTTTAAGCTTTTTATTTATTGTTTCTGATATATTTTCTAATGTTAATATTATATACTTACAAGGTCATCACCCCAAATCATAATGAAAAACTGAAGCTTAAATCAGGAAACACATGCAAAGTTCTTTTATCTCCAAGAATATTATAAGAGTTCATAGAAATTTAATCACACATGCATTTGGTGCAAAGTAAAACCAGGAAATTGAGGTAAAGATTCCCTCAGTTAGATGCATGCTCAGATCTCCCAGCTTTGTATTAAAGCCCCCAACATTGAGAGATTTAGAGTTCATTAGGTGAGAGGGAATATAAAGGCAGAAGCGATTCAGGCAGAGGCTCTCACACTCCTTGTCCCGTCCATTGTCCTATAGAGGTGCTAAAAGAAACAAGAAACAAAATAGCCATGAAGCAGAAGGAGAAACCAGAAGATGCCTCAGGAGAGAAACTTAACATTCCTATTGATCTGGAAGGAATCCAGAAATGCTTTGAATTCCAGAATGTCAAGTGACACATTCAAATAGATGCACTTAATAATAAAGGGCTGTGTAATTAGGTATGAATGTATTGTATTGCCATAGCCAGTTCAGGCTGCTATAGCAAAGTACCATAGACTAAGCAACTTATAAACAAACAACAGGAATTTATTTCTCACAGATCTGGAGGCTGTGAAGTCAAAAATCAGGGTGCTAGCCTCATCAGCTTCTGGTGAGAAGTCTTTTCTGGGTTGTGGAATGCTCACATTTAGTTGTAACCACATGTGATGGTGAGTAGGGGAGAGACATCTCTGGAGTCCCGTTTATAAGGACACTAATCCCATTCATGAAGGCTACAGACTAATGAGCTAATTACCTCTGAAAGTCCACACCTCCTAACATCATCACATTAGGGATTAGGATTTCAATACATGAATTTGGGGGGGACAAAGATATTTAGTCCATTGCATGTATAAAGAAGCAATGGAACTGTGAGCCTTCATCAAGTGCTCCTATGTGTGGAACCAGAGGCTCTCAGACATGAAAACACATCAAAGTGCAATTAGTTTATGGAAAATACCTGGAAGAACTAATTGTGTGAAAGACTAGAAAGTCTCTCTATAGATACTTAAGACCTCAGATTGTTCATGTGAGGTTTTAATTTTTCATACCCATAATGCTCTAGAGAAAAAGGAGAATTTAGAGTGATGCTGACACAACCAAGATACTTGGTGAAGTTACTCTCAACACAGAGATTTTTGAATAAAAAGAAAAACTATTAGTTTACATTTAATCGACTTGTAAGTATTAATAAAAGGACTAAGTGAAATTGACCAATAATGGTAAAAAGGGTGATTTAAGAATAAAATTTACTTAGGAAAACAAATTTTTCAGACACTTTGGTGATATGTATTACATTATATCAATATAATTAAACTGAATGTGAAAGTAGTTAAAAGCTGAAACTAAAAGCTAAAGAAAGTATTTCTGCAATGAGTCAAAATGTGATGAAGCAACTAATATTATGTATATAGAAACTGTAGGGCAGAAGAATGTGACACCCCGAAATATGCCTCTTCAGCATAAGGATTATTTTGAGCTGATTATTTGGAGAAACAGCAAGCACTGGAGATGCTCTGAAAACAGAACAGAAGTTACCCTTTTTAAGGGAAATTTACATTTCTAAGGGAAATCTTCATTTGTAAGGTTAGGGAAAAAAAGGATGACTAAATCACAGGAAGATCCTATCAGAGAAGGCACTGACAAATCTGCAAAACAGATCTTACCCTTATTTGCCATACTTCTCCTGGTAACCACCTCCTAACTGGTCTCCCCCTACCCACTTTCTTCTTTTGCCTTTAGAGGAAAAATTTTTTTTTTTTTTTTTTAAGCAATAAGCCACCTTTAAGAGATATCCATTTTTCCCTAGGTATCTCTCATATGTTTATAAGGAACACATGTTAATAAAATTCTGGGGTTTTTTTCCTATTAATTCATATTTTATTACAGATATCTACACCTAGAACTCAGAAGGGTAGGGGGAAAATTATTTTTCCATTCCTACAAAACTATATGTAAATTCAAATGTATTTCTATTCTAACTTCCCATGCGTTGCCCTATTGATCCCATCTTTTCTCATTCATTATTTTTCTCAAATTCTTCTTACATCATTAAATGCATCTAATCACCATATTCTACTATTAGTTCTTATACAATTTTTCATATTACTTTAATTTATCTTTCTTTGTCTTGTACCTCTCTGCACTGCTATCGTCTCTATTTCCTTTTTGAACAATTTTTGTAATTGTTTCTTAACAATATGGGCAGTCTACTTACAATTGGTATTAAATAAATAAGTGGAATAAAAACTGTGTTTAGGAGGAAGAAATAAGTTTAACATAAAATGTTATGATATCTTAATTGTATTTCTGTTTTCAGCTTACATGCCAGTTGAAAAATTACTCTTCTATTGTTTAAAAATATAGGAAATTTAAGCATTCCACTAACACACCACAGAAAAAAATATAAAGTAATTTTTCACAAAAAAAGTAGACAATGTGAACAGAAAATACAACAAAATATTTCAGGGGATAGGAAAGGAAGTAGAAGCTATTCATAGGTATTAAGTTACTAGTACTGATAATACTGCGGGTAATGAAAATAGCTTAGAGATACTATTAATATGAAAAAACTCTCTACTATTAAATGTTTAACATATATAACCACACCATGTCTGAGAATTTTCAGTTTTTCCAAAAATAAACTACTTCGGGACAAAGATTCCAAAAAGTATCAGTAGAACTTTGTAAAGTATGTTTGTAGCTCTCATTTTACAATGTGGGGTCAGTAATCCTAATGGAAATTCTTTCTTGTCTACATAATGCCCAAAATAAATAAACATTTTAATGCGTATGAAATCTGACAATATTGAGTGGTCATCTCCAAGTAAGCCAGCTGCCTTCTTCAAAGATAATCTAAAGAGGCTTATTTAATTTAGGTTTTTCACACTGTATACTGCTATTCAATATCCATCTATCCTTAGACACCTCTATGTATTTCTCTTTTGAGAGGTCTCTCCAATCCCAGAATTTCATGTCTATTATGCAATGGCTTCCAAATGTCTAACTGAAACTGGCCTAATGACCTTTTGATTTCTACTTCCTATTACTTGATCAGCATCACCACCTGGATTTTTTCACTGGTACTTCAAATTCAATAAACACAAAACATCATCTTTCCCGGGATATGTCACTTTATTATTCTAGATTTCTCATGGCAGATAACTACTCTCTTAGTTATCAGAGTACAATCATCAAGACCTAGCACAGAAGGCATATTTTTCCTATATATTTCTCTGGGAACTATAATCAAAAATAAAACAAAATCCTCTTTCTCATCTGATTCAAATGTATCTGCAGTTGCCTATGGCACTTTTAATTTGTTTTATGAATTGAAAGTATTTGTGTATTTGTCTCATGACTAAAGTTAGAGGCTCATTTTATTATAGTATTATGCAACTCAGGGATTTCACATTTGTAATCTTGTCTGAATGTATTCAAATGAGTAGTTGAATGAATTGAATGTGTCTGAAACAAAAAGAAATGCTGCTATCATTAAAAATCACTTATTCAATTACTCTAAATTCATATATATTTTAAACCTTATTTAGTCTATGTATATTTTTAGTATTTTATAACTTATAGGAAAACAAATGTGGCCTATGTTAAATTCTATGTCTAGAAATTTGAATTGGATGAGGATACATGTATGTACCCAATAACTGTCTCCGCAATTTTAGAGATTCTAGTTATATCGCATTGCTTTCATCTTTACAAATCCATGTGCCAATTTTTAAAATATACTTTGTACACACTTATGCCACTTTCTCACTTTTAATCATTTAGTGAGTTCTTCCTTAGAGCTTTTCTAACTATCTGTTCTATATAAAATAATTTGATGCTTTGTAGTAAACTAAGCATAATCATTTTATTGTCTCTGTGATTTTATATACAGAAAAATGTGTGGTTTTGCTTCCAAAGATTTTCATATGATGGCCAAGATGATCTTGATTTATTAGAACATAGCTGAAATTTAAGATAGTATCTTCAGGGAGCAGAATACAGTGTCTTTGAACTCCCATCATGAATCAAATATATATATATATATATATATATATATATATATATATATATATATATATATATATACACACACACACATTGTGGGGCAGAAAGAAATTTTACTTTACTCTTCTATGTTCTTCTGATGGCCTAATAATTAAATCGACATGAGGCAAATTAACAAGACAAAATAGCCATATTTAATTATATATGTATATATGAGAACCCACATACATGAAAGAATAAAGGAGAGAAAGGAAAACAGATATATATGACATTCTGAGCTAAGGTTTCTGAGGTTTCAGAACAGAGGAGGGTCACAGATAAGAAGAGCAGATTTTCAGTAATTGGATGTTTGGCCTGCCCTATAGATAGGTCATAAAAAGTTATTTCTGGTGATAATTCTTATTATGGGCAAGGCCCCAAATTTACATTCTTTAAGGAAGAGGTAAAAGTTTCTCATGAGCCAGAATTGCCTTAAGCTCAAAATAATCCACCTGCCAAAGCAGCACATCTTGAGGAGGCCTGTTCTGAACCCCTTCAACCTCACACAGAAATGTGTGCATGTGCAAAATGGAGATGATAATAGTAGCATGATAGAGCTATTGTGAAGTGTAAATAAATGAAAGTAAAGCATTTGGAACAAAGTCTGGCACATAATTACAGGCTTTGATTATTATGTATGACTCTCCCCGGGTCTTTTACAATGAAAGACAATAACTGTTGAACTTTTATATCCACAATAAATCATTCTCTTAAATTATGTAATAAAAATCTCAAAAGTTTAAAACTTTATGGAGATTTAGATATGAACTAATTTAAGCCTCCAGTGTGTGTTAAATTTGAATGGTAAAATAAGAAACATGTAGTGACTTGCCCAAGATGACACACTTAGTGTGATTTGCAAAATTAGTACTAGAATATTTTTAACTCATCATGTTACTTGAAGCTTTTATTCATTGTTACTTTATTTTGTGGGGTCATGTCAAAGAAATTTTGAGGGCAAAAATAAATTTTAATTTTTGGTTCCCTTTGTCATATAATTTATCATAAATGATATTAAAACTGTAGTTTTTATAGAACCCACATTGCTTATACTCCCACACCCCAAGGCATTTATGATCCATTGTTTTCTGTTTAATCTTTTCATTATGCATACGCATGGCAGGATGAACTGTCAAGAGCAAAGTTTTTGGTGATAGTGATTGACCCAAATTTCTGCTTTACCTTCCATAGTGTGGAGTTCTGACTGGGAGGTGAGTGCCCAGCCAGAGACAACATTTCTCAGCGGTACTGTTCCACCTATTCTTCTTCAGCTGCGGCCATATGACTAATTTCACCAACAGTATATAAGTGGCAATGATGACACTTCTGCTGTTATAAAGTTTGTGTATCTTTGTTCTCTCTCCTTTCTCCAGTTATAAGACTCCTGAATCCTAGGGGATAGCAAACTCTAAGATGAAAGATTCTGTAACTTTGAATTAGTCTATTGAACAAAGCTTCCTTGCAACCAGGAACACCATGTTGGACTGTTATAGGAGTGAAAAATGTATGCTTATTATCTTACACCACTTACATTTTCAAGTCCCTTTGTTTGAGCAACATAATCCCACATAATTTTGAAGGATTGATGAATTCCTTAGGGGTTCTACAAAGGATTTAATATTTGAGGTTAATAAAATTGACCTCTTTTAAAATTTCCCTATATTGTGGATTTTCTACTAATTCAGAGCAGCAGCTCACAACATTAGTCTGATATATTGTCACTAATATATGTACTTCATTTATATCTGGCATATGTTGGATATAGATTTACAAACTCTCTAATAACATTCGAAGCACCAGGATTCACTTTTATTTCCACATTAACCCATCTAACCCACTCTCTTCAGAAATATTCTAAATATTGTCAACTGGATTGAGAAGTGCTAGGTTGTGGGGGAGGGAGTCATGCTTGAATGAGAAATAAATAAAATGATATGACTGTTATTTTGCACAAATACAATAGTAAAAAAAATAAAAACAAGTAATTTATGAGTATTGTTACTTGGAGGTAATGTAGATATAGTTTTTGTCAGTAATATAGATCAATTGTTCTCTTATATTTGTTAAAATGTTCTCTGAGAGTGAGTTTTATCCTGATCTTAAATTTTTTTCCCTTTCGTTTCCACATCCTGCAGCTGTAGCTTTCCTGTGACACAGTTAAGCCACATCCTGCCTACCTTCTTTAAAATGTCTCTTCTGTGACTT
>NW_011888802.1:4430491-4454572 GCF_000151845.1 Pteropus vampyrus | reverse complement strand
AAGACTCCTGAATCCTAGGGGATAGCAAACTCTAAGATGAAAGATTCTGTAACTTTGAATTAGTCTATTGAACAAAGCTTCCTTGCAACCAGGAACACCATGTTGGACTGTTATAGGAGTGAAAAATGTATGCTTATTATCTTACACCACTTACATTTTGAAGTCCCTTTGTTTGAGCAACATAATCCCACATAATTTTGAAGGATTGATGAATTCCTTAGGGGTTCTACAAAGGATTTAATATTTGAGGTTAATAAAATTGACCTCTTTTAAAATTTCCCTATATTGTGGATTTTCTACTAATTCAGAGCAGCAGCTCACAACATTAGTCTGATATATTGTCACTAATATATGTACTTCATTTATATCTGGCATATGTTGGATATAGATTTACAAACTCTCTAATAACATTCGAAGCACCAGGATTCACTTTTATTTCCACATTAACCCATCTAACCCACTCTCTTCAGAAATATTCTAAATATTGTCAACTGGATTGAGAAGTGCTAGGTTGTGGGGGAGGGAGTCATGCTTGAATGAGAAATAAATAAAATGATATGACTGTTATTTCGCACAAATACAATAGTAAAAAAAATAAAAACAAGTAATTTATGAGTATTGTTACTTGGAGGTAATGTAGATATAGTTTTTGTCAGTAATATAGATCAATTGTTCTCTTATATTTGTTAAAATGTTCTCTGAGAGTGAGTTTTATCCTGATCTTAAATTTTTTTCCCTTTCGTTTCCACATCCTGCAGCTGTAGCTTTCCTGTGACACAGTTAAGCCACATCCTGCCTACCTTCTTTAAAATGTCTCTTCTGTGACTTTCTGGAAATAGGCTCCCAATCGTTTTTTAATTGCCATGCATGGGAAATGTTTTTAGACAGCACAGCTGGCTCCAGGATATATCTCTGGTGTTGGAGCAACTATTTTCTAATTGCTTCCCTACCTTTCCAATTAAACTGCAAAGAACCCAGCTGGGGATAAACTCTTCAAATGGATAACCAGCCCTACTATGTCAGCTCCTAGTTGCTCTGATGTGATAATCAGGGAAAAGGAAGAAACCTTTTTGATAACTGAACGTCAGTAGTATTGAGAACAAAAGGACTTCGGTAGCAAAAAAATGGGAATTTATCTAGCTCAATATTTCAACCTCATGGGAAAAAATCAGAAACACTGAGATCCTGTTATTTAATACATTCCTAAATTCTCCTGTACTCCCTGTATCAATTACTGTTGGTTATATATCTCTAACCCTCTTAGTGGAAAAGCTCTTCCTATTCTAATGTCCACTTTTTTGTGTAATACTAGTTACTAACTCTTGGTTTACTGTATACTAATATTTAAAATTCATATGATGTTTGGTCTGTATGTTAGTATGTACTGTCAGAGAAAATCGCATACAACTTTGTAAACTCAAAAGTAATATTTTTCTCACAAGGTAGACAGAAATTATTTTCTAATTCTAACGATAAGATTTTGTATCTATTTTAACAAGAACTCCTTTAGGCTCAGTTCTTTAAGCTTTCTTATTGAAAAATACATAGAAAGAAAATACCTTTGCATATTTGCTGCATTCATTTTGGTCAAGAAGAGTTGTTTTTTTTTTTAAGTATATACGTATAGTTGGTATACAATCTTATATTGGTTATATTAGTTTCAGGTATACAATACATTGATTCAATATTTTATATCTTACAAAGTGACCACCCAGTGATTCTAGTAATTGCCACCATGCAAACTTATCGCAATAATATTGACTATATTCTCCTTCTCTTTTTTACCGATTCCGCTACCCCTTCTTTCTTTGAATGAAACTCTTAGGTGATTTCTGAAATGATAAATTATGCACAAGTAGCATCTCAAACTTAGATGATAAAAATTTTTGAAAATAAATTTGATATTGTTGCTATCAAAGTGATTTACTTTTAAGACTCTTTTGTTCTGACAGTAGATGGTACTGTGTAAACCATCTTAAACAGTATATATGAAACATGGCTCCAATGTTGCAACCAAGTAAAGGTAGATTTGGGGGAATTTGATGAATTCTTCGCTGTAAAATAAAGAGGTCAAACTTAATGATCAATATTTTGTGATTAGTTGTTTTTAATAATAACAGTGGCACCTTTTTTTTCTTTTTCTTTTTTTTTTTTTACTTTCTTGGTCTTTGGATTTCTAAATATTATATCACCTAAGAACAAAGAGATATTGTATTATACCTGTGATTTTTAAACAGTTAGATTTTTACTTCAAACTTCTTCAAGTCCACGAGTTCTATCAATATCATTTTAGAGAAAAATTAAAACAAAAACCCACAATTATTTAAAGGATAGAAATCAAAATGTAGATAAGAGTCTCAGCAGAGGTTAACTTAAATTGACATCCTTACATTAATGAATGCTAGAACAAAGTATGTCTTATGATTAAGATTCAGTTCTTCAGTACTTTGAAGGAAATATTCAAATAGATCCATACTTTTAAGCTTTCTAGGATCATCACATACAGGTGTTATTTAATTTGTAGGAAAATGGCCATACATTTATATCTCTTAATGAGAGAAAAGTATAACAATGATCGCGTAAAGTCTATTATCTAAATTGAGTAAATGCTGACTTAATAATTTAAAGTATAATTAATAACAAAAATAGTAATATTTTAATACGAAGTATATAAAAACAAATTTAGCAAGTTGTTGTGCAAAAAACTATAACTAAATAATTTCCTAAAGTAATTATTTCACAGTAATGCACACATTACATGTATGTGTTATAACATTTAAATGACACTTTAACATATGGTTCTCTTGTAAATTTTCTTACCTTGTAAATGTAGAGGAAAACAAACTTATCTCATTGTGCTCTTAGATAAAAGTAGATTGGCTCATTAATCTTATTTTTCCTACTTAAATGTCGAATAAACACAAACAATGTTGAACTCAAAACTGAATTTTAAAATTTATATAGAAAGAAATTAAGAGCATCAAATAAATTAATGTTTTGAATGAACATAATTATGCTTACTTAATTATTTTAAAAATGTAATAACTTGAAGTCTGTACTCTCAGAAAACTATTTTCAACTGCCTTCTTAGGCACAGATTTTAATTATGTAATTTAACTTTTTCCAACATAAACTACTGCTTGAAGACATATTTTGAAACTGTCTTCCTAATATATCATAAATTGCTATGACATGCTGTTATAAAATTATATACCAAATTAAATCAAGAGAGTTTTCTAGGTAAGAAATGTTTCATTTAATATAATTTTAATTGATGATTTTGGCAAATTTATTGTTATAAACAGCATTAAAATATTAATGATAATACTGTATCACCTTTTATAGATTAGTTATTATGCCACAGCCTGGCATCTATTACAAATGTATATAATATCTTAGGAGATCCATGTATGCTCTTAAATAAACTCAGCTGTTCTAGTTTTTCTTATCATGACATGAATAAGCATTTAAATTAATAGAAAGAATTGTCTTCACTTAATTGATTGTTTCATTCGTTAATAAATTATATGTCATATAAGATGAAAAAGGAAATATTCTGTATCAAAACTTCAAGGAAATTTCTCTGGTTAAGAAAAATATATGTTAATAAAATTTAAAATTCTATAAAAGCACAAAATATATGATTGTGCCCAGTAAATGGGAGGTAGTATTATATTAAGAGGTTCAGTCTAATTAGTTGAAATGGGCTGGGTATCTCTAGTTCCTGCTATTCTGTCATCTCATAGTGCAGGACACACATTTGATACATTTTAACACCTGCTAAAATCTGTTTCTCTTTCTACATTGCTCCTAAAGCAACTTATTAACACCTTTCAGGAATGTGTTTTGGAAGGGGGTAAAACTTAGGATAGTGAGCACACAATAGAGTATACAGATGTATTATAAAATGGTATGCCTGAAATTTGTGTAATCAATTTTACCCAAAAAATTTAATTGAAAAACTGTTTCAGAACAGGAGTTCCTAGGGACACTATTGCTTGTTGGCCATTTAGTGTGTTGGTCAGTTGTGGCATGGCTTATGATAAAGACCTTGAGATGCACGCTGCTAGTTGAGGAGGTCAGTAGGAAAAGTGGGAAATTTAGGTTAGAAGTACATGAGGTATGTAGAAAACAGAGGCAAAACAGAATTGCCTTAGATAGCCTACAAAATAATATGCATCCTTTTACTGTCGTGTTTTTGTCATTTATTGTATGATTGGAATATATTTACATTTTGTTAGAAAGTCTTTTTTTTTATAATTTTATGATAAATCCTTTTACCAATAATAGGCTAAAAAAAGAATAACATCAAAGGATGTTAAGGAAAAAACAAGTGATAAAAAATTCATCAAATAAGTTGCCCGATTTACTTACTTCGAGCTGTCGTGACTTGCTCTCCTCTGTGAAAAATTTGTGTTTTAGTAACCTTGAATTGAAAGCATTGGTCTTTGTTAATATTAGGTGATATTAATTTCCCCATGATGTAAAGGAATGTTAAGAAATGGTCCAATGTCACATAGATTCTAGGTGCCAAAAATAAGAATTACACACTCAGATCTATCTTATTATTAAGCTTAATACTCAACCTTTCCAACAGTACTCATCTAGACAAGATGGTGGGGCAGGTGTTTCTGTCTGTAGAGAGATTAACAACAATAGAAATGGAGGCTGCATAAAATGCATAAGTACCACTCAACTATGTCTATATCCGTGCCTGGAAGTATGTCACTCTAGGACTTTTCCCACTCCTGCCCTGTCACTACAAGTTTGCTATGCTAAAATTACCACAATTCTTTGTATATGCCAGGATAGTATATGCTTTTGTTATTTTGCCTATGCTCTGCTCAATTACTAGTATGCTTTGCCATCACAACTTTGCCTTGAAATCTCATACAAGTCCTTTAAGACCCAGTTCAAAAGCCACCTCATCAATAACACTATTGCTGGCAGAGTTCACTGCACTCAATCCTTAGCAAAACAACTTAATGTACTCTTTAACATAAGACTATATGCAGGTCACAGAAAATGTTAGTTGAGAATGATTAAGCTCACAGTAAGGAAAATGAATCTTAAATTATAGGGCCAGAGATTAGAGGGCCTCCTGATTGGAGTTAAAAGAAAAGAAATTACTATGAGAATATTGTATAATGGTTTGTACTATAGTCTCAGACTCTAAAACTAAACTGTATCAGAATCCCATCTCTGCTACTGTGCAGTCATGGGTAAATTACATAACTTCTTCAACCTCTTTCTCTGGGAAAGAGAAAGGTGTGGGAGAGAAGAGTACAACAATAACACCTACCTCAAAGAGTTATTGTGAGAATTAGGTTAATACAATGAGCTTAAAACAGTGCCTGGCACAGAAAAAAATGCTAATACAATGATAATTAAGATGAAATATAATAGAAAATTAAAACTGTAAAGAGATTATTGGAGAGCATAAATGTGTCCTTAGCAATACAATTAATATATGCTACCACCAAAAATGAATGCTACTTAGAACGAAAGCAGAAACCAGGGTAGAACCATCCCAGCTGAGAATGGCTGGGGCATGGTTTCACTGGGGAACACAGAAGTAGATCAGCAAAATGAAAAAAGTAAAAGAGAATAAATATGGATAAGACCAGAATGAGTCTAAATATTTTCCTCAGCTACTTAGGAAAATATGTATGTATTACTAATAGAGACTTAGATTTTATTCCAGATGTCCATCATAAAATAATAACTTGCCCTTTAACTCCCTTTATGATTTGCTTCAAAATAATCCAATGAATAGTGCAGGGAGAGATGATGGGGGAGGCGGTACAGATGAAACTATTTTTCTCTTGTTATGATAATTCTAGAAGCTGGGCAGTGGCTATACTATTCTATTTACTTTCATTTGTAAAACAGTAATTTTTAGCTTTTGATCTTTTTGTTAGGAAATGGACATTTCCTGAGACCACATCACATTTTTTTATCCTTCCTTACAGCAACAGATCAACATTATTACTGTTTTAACTATAACATTTATGTTAGCAAATGAGTGAAAACAGCATTTATATATTTCCATTAGCCTAGAACTTCTCAAATTTTATTGTTCATCGGAATCACCTACAATACTGACTAAAGTCCATCCTACTGACTTCCTTTCCCTCAAGAGTTTTTGAGTCAGTAGTTCTAGGGAGAGGGTCCCAGAATGTGGATTTCTAATAAAGCCCTGGTAGATGCTGCTGCTCAGGGGACCACACTTGAAGAAACTTTAACTTGGCCTATATATTTATAACACTTTCTCCCATATTATTAATCATTGAGCATCATAAAGTTGAAGTTACATTCTTCTTTGTATTAGCAGGACATTGAACAGTACTTGGAATATTGTGTAAGATTAATAATTGCACATGAATGTACTTCTCTGAACTTCTCTTTACTCATATTCAAATGAGATATTAGTTTAAATTACCTCTGAGATTCTCTTTCCATTAGAATGAAGTGAGAATGGGAGAACAATACATGACATTTTAAATTTTAATCAATATTACTTTAATTGGGATAGTAACATCTAATCATTCATTTAAAAAAAATGAGAAGATAAACACATCTTTTGTGTCAGGCACTGTTATGGCCTCTGGTTTCATTGATTAGGATGATTAATATTGGAAGAGCATGAAGAAAGAATTAGAATAGAGTGATCCTCAGGCAGGGAGGTTAATTTTATGTCTATTGCAAAAATATCATATGTAGCACACTGCAAGTTGTATATGTAAAAAGGGAAAAGGAGTAGATGTAAATTATATTATAAAAGAACTGAGTGTTTAATATCAAGGAATTGGAAGCTTGATTATTCTTTTTGTTTCTAACATAAAAGTATATTTCTTGAAAGGATAAAAAAGCTACATCAACATAATATAAATTAAATATAAATGTAGTCCTTAAGTTAGGTTAAGAATGTAATATTTCCCATTGTTAAAAATCAAGAAAAATGCTTATAATCACAGGGATTGTGACTTAAGGTAATTATCATATAGATAAAGTTTGTGCTTATCAATATTTATGCATCAAAGAATAAATCTTAAAAATGTTTAATCTTTAAATCTTAAAAATGTCATTTTTGCTCATGCTATGTTTTTACGATTCAACTTTTTGTGTTGTGTTTTGTTTTGCTTTGTTTTGTTTTGTTTTGTTTTGTTGTTTTGTTTTCCTCAAGGCTGAACCATTGCTTTTCCCAGCAGGGAGAAGACAGGCTGCCCACCAGGTCCCTTCCAACTTTCACTGATGAAATCTTGGGGCTGTTTACATTAGCCATGCAAATTTAAAAAACCCGAACTGTCTCCTGGTGTTTAATCTCACAACTCAGTTTGTTTCTGAAGCTGGTGTGCTTAGCAGCTGTGCAGCAATGCTTTGCCTGTCTTTCAGACAAAAGACAAGAAATAAAAAGTAAGAGAATAGGCAAAATAGTACAATATCTTAGACAGATCACGGCCTTGAAGGAGATAATTAATGACCCTGAACAGTCACAGCCAACTTATTTTCAGTTATAATTGAAAAGAAAATGTGTATGTCAAATATTTTCTGAAACTGGACCATATGTATAACAGTTACTTACAAGCACACTCTGAAAAGTTGGTAATGACAAAATATATGTGAGTAATATATGTGATTTCCACCTCCCAATCAAAAATAGCTTTTCTTTATAGTTTATTTTAAAACATTTGTTTCTGATAGATTTAAGAAAATATGACATTGGGTTTTTAAAAAAATCCTGCTGCTATTAAAACCCCAAAAAATAAGTATATATTTATGTATTCAGGCTCAAAATGTCCCTCAGTTGAGCCATTTCTGAAGAAAGTGCCTATAACACAGGTCTCTGAGACTGTGGGGTGTAAATAAAAACTTCAGAAAATAAATATCTCTGAGCTTTTACTAGGAAATAAAGGACTTCTAACTTTGGATTCTAATGTTCCATTCTGTATTTAGTAGAGAGAGAGAAAGAGTTTTATATGAAAGGTTTACTAGCTTATCTGTATGAACATCTTAACATTGTCTATGAGGTTATTTATAATTTGGCCTTGATCTACCTTTTCCAACCAAATATCTTTTTTTTTACAGCAATAGCCTTCTTAGTGTTTCCCGAAAATACACACGCCTTAGCGTTCCTATGCCATTATTCATGATGATGATGTTGCCTTGACTATCTTCCCCATTCCTTATCTTTTAAAATATTACTTATAATTCAAGATCCTTCTTTTATTTCATTAACTCTCCAAGCATAACTCTACCCTAATAGGCAATATCGATGTCTACCTCTTTGCTGTTTTAGCAATAGCACTAATATTAAACTTAACATATTACGTTATGGTTATTTATATAATAATATACAGTAAGTCCTCACTTAGCATCATCAATAGGTTCTGTGACTTCAGGAGAACTGACATATAATGAAACCACTTTTGCTAAAGGCTAATTGACAGAAAGAAGAGTTGGTTTCCTAAGGCATTTCATCAATGTTGAACAAAATGATGTTGAACAAAAAATGTTATTTGAGAACCTACTGTATTTCCATCCGAACTAGAAACTCCATAAGTTTGTCCCTGTGTAACAATCACTCATATCCTGAGGTATTTGTCAGTTAAAGGGAGTAAGCCAACGAGTTTTATTTTATTGAGTTGTCTCTCTGATCACTTCCCTTACTATCTTGAATAAGTTTAACATACTCATTTGTCTATTTCACATTTATAGCACTACACTTGTAGTTCCTTTAAGTAATTTCCAAATGAAATTTTTGAACATATAAGTCAGATACAAATCTTTTTTGAGACTCATGATGAAAGTAAATTGCTTTTAAAGCATAGATGACACTCCTCCACCACTCATTTCCTCTAATTTTTCCATTATAGGAAATGACAGATGTTTTCATGATTTCAGGAAGAGTGCTTGACTTAAGGCTGCCTTCGGGAGATAAAGTGTGCCTTCAGCGGCCTAATTAATTATGTACTTTGCAGTAAGGTTCTGCTTACAATTGTCTCCTACATCATGGCACTTCAGTCCTAACTGAAAATTTAATCAAACAGGAGCAATGTAGTTTAAACAAGGTAATGTTTTAGATAAGAGTAAATAGAACTTAAAAAGAAGATAACTACATCATTTAATTGAAAAAATAAGATGTCTCTACATAGTTAGAAGGAAATGAAAGAAGCACTCTTGTGAGTTAATGTAGCATATCTATACTTTAAAATAGGGAGGGAGATAAGAAAGCTTAAGAAAACCTTTTCACATGAGTCTCTTCTACACTTTAAGCACTGTCTGTTCTGAAATGCTATAAGGAGAAGCTCCTAGAGTACAAATCAACCCGCGTGTCATCGCTTCCCAGAGATAGATTGATTACATGTGAAGCTGTAGGAGAAAAATTGCAAATTTGCTTTGCCCTCTTGATGAATTAAGTTTCTTGAATTTGTCCTTTCATTCACAACTAATAAATACTCAAGTAAGCCTAGTTTTTTATTAAAATAAGGATATTTTTTCTCAGCCACAAAAGGAGGATTGCAAGCTCATGAACCTTTGCACTACTGTAAATATTAAGCTTTAAGAATTTAACCTGATGAGTCCCTAATGTGAAAGGGTGCACATTGAGATCTGCGCACCTCTGATCTCTCCCCTCAGAAGAGAATGACCCCAAAAAGTCAATCATATTTAAGCCGTTTTATCAAAGACCATGAAAAAATGTATTTCACCTATTATTCAAATGATAGTTATTTATAAGTATTATAATTTATATCTGTGTAATTTGTTTATATTCTTTCTTCAGCTCATCATGATAATTTTCCTAAAATATAAATTACATCATCTAGCTGGCGTTTGCATTAACATTTTAGAAATAAAAGCTCATTGTTTTTATGGGATTAACCTCCCTGCCCCCATAATTAAGACAACTGTCTGAAAAACTAGAAAATGTGTAGTTAATCCATCTAAAGTCTCCCATGATAGTCTACATTTAGTGCCTTTAGAGAAAGCTTCAGTGATAATTCTTAAACTGCTCTGAATAACTAACCTGTAACTCTGGAAGCAATTTATTTGATGGAAATCAATCTAGGTTCCCATTAAGCAGCCGGAGATATTCGTGAGCCAAGATTTTCTTTCCCTTGAGAAAATCATGTTCTTTTATTATTTTTTAATTAAGTTTATTGGGGTAACATTGGTTAATACAATTATATAATTTTCAAGTGTACATTATCATTTGACATCTGTATATATATTGTGTTTACCACCCAAAGTTCAGTTTCCTTCAGCTACCATATATTTGATCCCCTTTATACACTTTATCAGGAGTGACGATGGTTCATAACACTTGGTTATTTGGATACATGGAGACAAAATAGACATTTGAAGCAAAAGACAGTTTAATCCAGATTCATCCATTTTCCATCTTTGAGAATTCGGACGCTTTTTCAAACCTCTCTATGCCTCAGTTGATACTAGGATTAATTACTTTTTTAAAAATTAGTTATTATAAAAAGTACTTGCTAATCATCCCCAAATAATGTGGTTGTGTAATTCTTGGCTTTCTGCCCTTTTCCTAGATGCCACCGGAAAGATAGTTTTAACTTTATTTTGGAGGGTTAGATGTGCCAGTTTAAAGATTCAATTCAGCCATTTAATATAAATTGAGAAGCTACACAGTTTACCGGTTATACTTTTACATTGGCTCAAAAGCATGCTTTTGAGACATTATTCTCAAAATGTATTCTATTTATATAACAAATATTCTCCCTTCTTAGGTTTTCTGTTTAGAGTATGGGAATATTCCAAGACCTCCCAAATACTTATTATCTTGAGAATTTGGAAAGTACTGTCTAAAGTCAGGAATATAGCCATGGCCAGGAAGAAAAAAAAAAAGTCTTAGCATCTAGGAGCTTTTGCTTTTTTATAGCCATGTGCTCAGCATTACACCCATAGATGCCTGAATATTGTTTTACCACAATGGGGACAGAGACTCTGAATAAACTGACCAACCTGTCCCCATGGTTTAATCTTGCTTTTTCAAAATTTTTCAAAATTATAAGATGACAAAGGAGTTTTCCACCATTTTTATTTATGAAACTCCAGTGGCCCAGCCATCTACCCCTTTTTTCTCTTTCACAGATGTAGGGCCTTTCTAACCTATAGATCAATCACATGACTTGGCCTTTCTATTTTTCTGGTAGGTTTTTTCCATAGTCCTAGTTTATGTATCTTCCAATTGCCAAAACAATCACTGTAAAAAATAAAGTATAATACACATAAAGAGAGCATTCCTTGTAAAAGATTTAGCAGAACATCCTCTTATTTGTTATCTCTATTACTAGTACTTTTGTAGTTTGTTTATTATTTTTGTCAGTCTTAATCTGTTTTAGCCAAAAAATTATTAAGACAAAAGTTTCCTGGTATTTTGATTCTCTTAATATGTCTGATGAGACTTGGTATTGATTAATGTATTCAAAGATGATGCTCAAAAATTGGGACAGATTTCAGTCTCTCAGTTTTTTAAATTTAAAATCATTTATGTTTATCTTTACAGATGCAACTTTATGCACTGAATTGTAAATATCAAATAATATCATTAAAAAATAAAATGCAAGGGCAAATCTAATGTTACCTCCAGTGACAGAAAAAGCAGATGGCCATTTTAGAAAATATTAATGAATGCCTTCCACATTGTGAAAAGAAACTTTTTTATATACTTGAGGTTAATTATGTTATTATCTCTTAGTCTGCTGTGGATAATCTATCTGTTGGAATGACATATAATACTTTTTCTTACCATTACTATAACTTACTGAGATTCAACACTATGAGATGCTTTGATGTAATCAATGAGATTGTACTTCGTTTTCTTATTTTATAAATAGACATCACATTTTTTTAAAAATTAACATTCTCTGTAGTAGTAATAAAGCTGCAATTATGTGTGTATGTGTGTGTGTGAGAGAGAGAGAGAGGGAGAGAGAGAGACAGAGACTGTTTGAACCCTTAATAAAGAATGTATAAAACACTTTCAAATAGATATTCAAATTAGAAACATTTCAAAGCAATGATGGTTTAGCATGTACTTTGAAAGAAAATTAGCTGCAATATCCATGAAAGAGAACAGTTCTATGTAGCTTCGAAAATGTGAAAAGGTGTACCTAAAATGACATTAATAAAAACAGCTGGAATTACCAAAATAGAGGAAAATAATAACTTCAATTTATTTATGAATATAGTTAAATAGAACTGAAAAGTCCAACATACATAAATAGGAATTAAAGTAGGGTATGGACAGCTATAGCTCACACAGCAAAGTTATAATTAATCATTTCCCTTTCCTGTTTAAAATACTGCAGTACACCTCTTTGCCTCATGTTGCTGCCTCTGACAGTTTCTCTAAATTCCTCTCTATTCTCCTTCAAAAGAACCCTTTTCTCCTGTCATTTTAGGCCATTTGTTCTCCAAAAGTTCCAGATTCTTTTTTTTATGAGTCAAAATTTATCTTCTGCCTCTTGGAAACTATATCTTTTGTGTAATCCTTCTTTAGCACTGTTGTTTAATCTATTAACACACTTAAAACATAATTCTAGTCATTTATATATCTATTTCATCTATAAAAATATGAATTGTCAATTTCAGGAAACATATTCAATTATATCTATAGCCTTAGGATCTATTATAAAATCTGGATATAGTAAATGTTTAAGGTTAAAATAGCCATTTAAAAGGTTATTTCTTTTTTACAAAGGTTTAGCCAAAGGCAGTGTAAAATCTCACTAAAATAAGAGAATATTCAGAAATATTCATAAATATCTTGTTATTGAGAGTTGAAAAATCTTCATCATTCACAACATATAGCAAACATTCACTCTATTTGTGCCTTAAATCTGAACTTTACCTTTCAATATTTGAACATCATTCAGAAAAATTAAATGAAACTAAGCCTTTAGAAGAAAAAAGTTTAAATTCCTTCGTTATTCAACTGTGCTTCAAAACAAGTTTCTTCAAAATCTTTTATTTCTTATTTTGTTTTTACATTCCCCAAAAATATATTTTTTGGGAATGTAAAAACAAAATAAGAAATAAAAGAAACTGCTTTTTCACAGTTAATTTAAGACACTGACTTTAACATACAATTTTGGAATATATCTCATTGTCATACCTTCTTCCTTCTAATATTTTATCACTATTTTTGGTTAAATCACCATTCTATTATTATTAGGGCTATAAATGCTGTTTATTTCTGAGCCATGCAATTTTCTCTTTTCATTTACATTTCATTTATTTTTAATATTTTGTTCTTTCTTGAATTAATATTTGCTTTATTTTTAATTGCTTGATTCTACTTAATTTAGTGTGAGATATGCATTTAATAATGTTTAAGTGAATAATCATTGACATATGTTGCTTCTGTGAGAGAGATATCCTGTCTTCAATTTAATAGCAAAAATATTGAAATGGTCACATTTCTAAACAGGTATCTCTGCTACATCTTCCAAGTTTTGCTAATAGTAGCATTATTCCACATGGCCATGTGACTTGACACTAAATTGTATTGCTTGTGTCAGATAGAAGGCTTTTTTTTTATTATTTATATTTTTACGGTGACATTCATTGGTTAATGAAATCCAATAAGTTTCATCTGTACACTTTAACAGTAAGGCATATATATATTTACACTCTGTGTTCACCTCCCATAGTTAGATTTCTTTCTGTCACCGCATATTTGACCCCCTTAACCCTCTCTACCTCTCCCTCCCCACTTTGCCTTACCCTCTGTAGAAGGCTTTTTATAGAAAGTAACACAAACTCATCCCAAACTGGCGTAAGCAATACCAAAATTTACCAATCCTTATAAGATAAAACTGCATATCCGGACCATGATAGGATTATTTACTATATTAGTAGAGTAGTTATTTTATCCTGTGATGAAAAATGGTTGACATTTACTGATATCTCTGTCAAGTTTTATTAATACTTCCCAAACTTCTACACCACTCAGATGTGAGTTCAGAAAGGGGCTTGGCTGTGAGATATATCCTAGTGATAAATAATTGTATGCTGAGCTCAAAATTGTTTCCTTCTTCCCAGTCAAAGCTTCTCTAGTTTGGATTGCATAATTTGTATTTTCTATTAAAATAAAAACTTTCTAAATTTCTTACTAAAATACTCTTTTGATTCATTACACAATTTTACCAGAAATACTTAAACTTATCTCAAGTCCATAGTAACACAAAATAAAGAACACCTTCAGTTGCATCTGGAACAACTATACATACCCTAAACTGTGAACATCTTTGAGAAGTACTTTTGTTTCTTTTCTCATGGATGTAAAACATTAGGGATGTAATAGATATTTACTTAAAATGGTATAAAACAAAACTAGCAATTGAAACAGCTAATAATTTTACATATTTGACACCTCCAGTTCGTCCTTCACATACCTGCCAGACATTCTATGCACATCGAACATGCAATATCATTGCTTAAACAAAACCTTCTGTAACTGCCATTAGCTTAATATATCAGAAATGTCTTCTTAGGATCCCAATTGCTTCTCACAAAGATCGTTTCTACTTCTTAGAAAGTCAAGAGAACTTTCTATGTGCTATTTATATCATAATAATATATTGCTTTGTGTGATATTTATTTGGGTCTTTTTTTTTTCCTTTCAAACTCAGTTGTAAATTTCTTGAGGTTGAGTACCACATTTTATCAATCTTTGTATGCCCTATAGAATAAAGACAATATCTTTAATGTATCAAATACTTAGTATTTGTTAAATAAATACCTTTTAAATATGAAAGAAGACAGGTAATATCTAATAATTATAATCAACTTTGGGGAAACCACTGACTTCTTAAAACCTTAAAGGTCATGTTTTCCTTCACTAGCTGTTTCTTGTACTTATCAATGCTTACTCACACTACACAGCTAAAGTGATTTTTGAAACAGTGGACTATAGTAAAGGTCACATGGACTGAATTAATTCAGATGTTCCAGGTATCAGGCATATTGAATATGAAGTTATTTTTTAGCTTGTTTTAATTTAGTGCAAAATAGCTGTACATTTGACAACACTTCTTGACCCTGAAACTATCAGTGATGTATGGGGTTACAAACCTTCAGAATTATATGCTAAAGCTAGAGGCAGATGCAAATATCTTAAGTTTATACTTAGGCTTCATTGATTTGTTTGTTTGTTTGTTTGTTTGGCAGAGAGGGTTGTTTATTTCATGAGGTATATGAACCTTTGTTTGAATCATTATGACTTGTCTATGTCTTCCTGATATGAAACCTGAAATGATTCACATACCTAAGCTTAAAAGTACACATTTCTCCCTCTCTCCTCTCCTCTTCTCTTTTTCTCTCTCTAACTCCCCTCTTCTCCTTCTTCCTTCTCATTTCCAGTACTTCAAAACTATAGCACTTGATTAAAATTAATGTAAAATCAATCTAAATGAAATCAAAGCGATTCACCAAAAATATGGACAGCCACCGTAGAGATTCAGAGATTCTGGGCATAACAATGAGTGACTCAAAGCCATGGGAGGGGGCCACTATTTGGCATAAGGCATGCCTTCGTACATTACAGGCTACTCCTGAGCATACATGCGTAACTATTTTCTTGCATATAAATTCTTCCAAAAAGGAATGTGTATATATAAAAACAAAGGAACCCATTGAAATTTTAAAAGGCCATTAATACAATATTGAAGACGTGGAATTTGTCCACATAATAATTCTAGTCCCATATCCAGGTCAAAAATTCTACTTTCTATTTTTAAAGCATCCTAACAGACTGTAAATAAGAGATCTCTTGAGAAACAAAATGCTGGCCTTGACGATATGGTATTTCCTTGTAGAACTCAGGAAATTAGTGCCTTCTTTTATAATTACCTAAGAAATAGGCTGTACATTCAAGGTTATGAAATTCTCTTGAAGTCTAACTGTTCCTTTGCTTTGACATTTGGGAATTAAAAAGATAAAAGGGCCTCTTTTGGCATTGGCTTTTGAACAGTGGTGCTAATCCCTTCACTTTGGCTTAGGAGCACTGTGCAGTTTAAGATAATAAGGACAATTTTTCACATTTTATTGGCAATATTTTCAAAGATTCTGAGTATTTCCATAGTAGAAATCATACATATACATATGCAGATAGATTAAATATAGAGCTTATAATGCAAAAAGTCTATATCTTATGAATATGAATTTGATATAATTACAATAATCAGTGACTACTTTTACATTGCTAAATGTCCTTATATTTTATAAGATATTAACAATGCCTTGTAATGAATAGAATGGTTTGTGTGACTAAAATATATGGTTTGATAGAGGATACTGCTAAACTACATGACTTGAAAAACTGAGCTTGACACTTTTGATGGGACATGAACATTAATGATATTTTCATTATTTAGGATGCTAAATTTTATATACTTCTGATAGCAGTTGATGCCTGTCTGGAATAAGCTTTAACAAATAGTTATAAATTTCTGAAGTCAGTATGCATAACTAAATTCTGCAGAAAATCTCAAAAGAGATGATTAAAAAGTCCCAAATTGAAAAAATTACATTAGTGAAATTAAAGACATCTTTCAAAAATAAATATTCTCCCCTATTATAATAGAAACTGCTTCTAGTTTAGAAAAAAAGTTTGAAAGTTTATGCTGTTATAATTTAAATGGGTACAAAGTCTTTGGTTAAAGGAAATAAAAAATGTTTCTCTTTATCACCATCACCGTAGATCAGATGTATCCAGTGTTTACTGCAAACTTAGTACTATCAGACATGTTTATGTGGTTTACATAGATTGTGTTTAATTTCATAACATTCCTATTCCTACCTTATTTACAAGAAAACATTAAGGTTTAGGGCAGTTAAGTAACTAGCCCAGTTTCACAAGGCTCACGATAGGACAGGCTGAGACAAACTAGAATGTCCTGGATTTCTTCATAAGCTTCAGTTTTTGACTAATCTTCCACATTTATATCTTTACCAAGGCAGCAATCACAATGTCACCACAGGATATCATGAAGATATATCATTTTATGTTTTAACTGAACAAAATGATGAAAATTAAAATTAGTCTGTTTAATGTAAGGACAGAGGGAAAGTGGGGCTTTGTGGATGCTTTTAACCCAAAAAGTCTCATAAATATTTCACAACCTGCGATTGGTTTGGTAACAAATTTTCCCTAAAAATGCAAATAAGTCCTTTCTCTCAAGGGTTAACAGCTTGAGGTTAAGTTTCTTACATATTCACACGTCTGTCTAATAATGGCATTGCTTAACATTCAGGATAAATTGGGATTATTATGGAATGAGAGAGTGAGCTTTTGGTGAAGGGAGGGCAAAAAGCGTTAATCGCACAGATTGATTCAGGTGGGATGCCACTGTGGGGGACTTTAATCAAATTAATATAATATTCATATACCCCTGTCCCTTATTCCTTCTACATATGTTTAAATATTCCTTTGGCAATTATACAAATCATAAAATCTCTTCAATTTAAATAATTGCTAATACATTTTGGTTTGACTATATGTATAATCTTTATATATTTTGATAGGTACAAACCATAAAAATCTTACTTCGAAATAATAGGAAAACATTTTAGATCATCTAGTGTAAAGACCACATTCTTTCTTAAAAGGAACATACAAGAACAGATTACACAATTAACATAGCAAATCAAATTGCATTTGTATTCAGTCAGCAGTTTTCAGTTTGGAAAAAGTTTTTGTAATTTTTAGAACTACAGTCTTATCTCTTTTCTCCTATTCACAAATTTCTTGCAAAGAGTATATTTAGCAAGAATCACTCTTTAATCTATTAGAATATAATTTTTGCCCTAATGTTTTCACCACTGAAATTACTCAGTACACCAGTCTCTTCTCTATGGCAATGTCCATCAGGCACATTTGTCATCATCTTTGTAACCTCTCAACAGTGTTATGACATATTGTTTACTCACTTCCGCTTGAAAAACTGCTGCCCCCTCATCTTCTGCAACAATAGCTTTCTTCTTCATCACTCATTTTCCATTTTCCTTGCCAACTTGTCTTTTTCTACCTGTTCTCTAAGAAATACCAGGAAAAAAATTATTTTTCACTTTATGCTCTTTCTTCTTGAATTCGTATTGGTCCAAAGTTTAATTACTATCAGTATATGAATAATTTCCAAATTTTTTTCTCCAAACTACAGTTGTCTTATGAGTTCCAGATAATCTAGATATCTATATCTAACCTGTGTGTGTGTGTGTGTGTGTGTATAAGGGAAGAATGAGGGGAGAAGGGAAGAAAGAAATTTTTATACTCTAAAATTCACCATTTTAAAGTACACAGTTTGGAGTGACACATTATATTTACAAATTGTACAACTATCATGACTATCCAACTTTTATATTTCCATCATCTCACAACGAAAACCCATGCTTATTTACGGGAACCCCGCTCTCCTTTCCTTTCCTCCAGCTCCTGGAAATCATTACTATGCTTTCTGTCTTAATAAGTTTTGCTATTCTGAATATTTCATATAAAAAGAATAACACAATATGTAACTTTCACATAGCACTGTTTTCAAGGCTATCATATGGTTACATATATAAAAACATGATTTCTTTTTATGGCTGAATAATATTCTATTATGTGGAATACATTTTGTTTGACTATTCATTAGTCAATGGATTTGGAGATATTTTCACTTTTTACCTATTATGAATAAACATTCTTGCACAAATTTTAGTGTATTATCAATTCTCTTGGGTATATGCCCAGAAGTAAAATTGCTGGGTCATATGATAACACCATGTTTAATTTTTTTAGGAACAGCCAAACTATTTTATAGAGCAGCCTCACCATTTGATATTCCCAGTAGCAATCAATGAGGATTCCAATTTCTCCACAACTTTGCTAACATTTGTTATTATCTGTTTTATTATATTCATCTTAGTTTTTGTGATGTGGATACTCATTGACGTTTTAATTTGCATTTGTGATGATGCTCAACATCTATTCATGTGCTTGTTGTCCATTTATATATCATCATTGAAGAAATATCCACTTAAAATCTTTGCCTATTTTTAAATTAGTTTTTTTTTGTCTTTATATGAATTCTTTACATATTCTCCATACTATACTTTTATCAGACATATAATTTTCATATATGTTCTCCTATATTCTGGGTAATTGTTTTTCCTTTCTCGATTGTCCTTTGAAGGCAGAAGTTTATTACTTTAATTGTGTACAATTTACCTTTTTTCTTTTCACTTGTACTTTTGGTGTTATATTTAAGAAATCAGTGCCTAATCCAAGATCAAAAGATTTACTTATACCTTGGCATCTAAGAGTTGTATAATTTTAACTCTTACATTTATGTCTATAATCCATTTTATGTTGTTTGTATATGGTATGAATTTGTGGTCCAACTGGAAATGGGGTCCGACCCAGTTATCCTAACACTATTTGTAAAATAGACTATTTCTTCCCCATTAAATGTATTTGTCATCCTTGTGGAAAATAAATTGATATGAATGTAAGGATTTGTTTTTGGACTCTCAAATCTCTATCATTGGCCTGCATCTTTTTCCTTATGCCAGTACCACACAGTCTCGATTACTATAGCTCTTTAATAAGTTTTGAAGTCTAGTAGAGTGAGTCCTCCTATATTCTTCTGCAAGATTGTTTTGGTTATTTTTGGTTCCTTTATTTTCCATATGAATTTTAGAATTAGTTTGTCATTTTGCAATATATACATACATTAAATCATTACATTTTACACTTTAAAAAGTCACATCATATCAGCTAAATATATAAAATTTTTACTTTTCAATAAAGCTAGAAATAAAAACGTAGCAAAGCCAATTGGTAATTTGATAAGGATTTTTTTAACTATAGATAAATGTATTGATCATTGCCATCTTAACAATACTGTCTCTTAATGCATGAACATGGGATGTCTTTTAATTTCTTTGTCTTTAATTTCTTTTAATGCTCTTTAGATTTTAGTGTAGCATTTTTCTACTTTTTTGTTGAGTTTATTCCTAAATGTTTTATTCTTTTGAGGCTATTGTAAATGTAATTGTTTTCTGAATTTTACTTCATAGTTGTTCATTGCTAGTGCATAGAAATACTGTTGATTTGTGTATATGAATCTGTATCTACAACTTTGCTTAACTTATTTATTAGCTCTAATTCTTTTTGAGAGGGAGAAAGATGTGTATTCCTTAGAATTTTCTATATACAAGATGTTATCTACAAATAGAAATTGTTTTATTTCTTCCTTTCCAATCAGGATGCCTTTGATTTTTTTTTCTTGCTTAGTTGCACACTTTAGACCTTTCAGTACACTATTTAATAGAAATGCCCTGAGCAGACATCTTGTCTTGATCCTAATCTTAGTCTGAAATTGTTCCGTCTTTCCCATTTAAGTCTACTGTTAATTATGGGTTTTTCTTAGCTGCCCTTTATGGCATCTAAGGAATTGAGGAAGATCTCTTCTATTCTTATTTATCCAATATTTTATTATTGAAGAGTGTTGCATTTCATCAATTTTTTCTGCGTCTATTGAAATAGCATTGCAGCTTTTGTCTTTTATTCTATTAATCTGATATAAAACATTAATCAATTTTTGTATTTTGAACAACTCAGATTCCTGCAATGATTGCACTTTGGTCATTATATCTATTCCTCTTTATGTTTTGGTGGATTTAGTTTGCTGGTGTATTGTTGAGCATCTTTGCGTTTATATTCATAAAATATATTGGTCCATACTTTTCTCTTGTAGTATCTTTTCTAACTGGTATCAGGGTAATATTAACTGCATAGAATGAGTTGGGAGATCATCCCTTCTCTTCTATATTTGGGGAAAGGTTTGGAATATATCAATGTTAATTTTTATAATATTTGGTAGATTCGCCAATGAAACCATCTGGCTCTGAGGTTTTTTTTGTGGGAATTTTTGCGATTACTCATAATTTATTCTGATTTTCTGTTAATTAAATCATTTTCAGTAGTTTGCCTCTTTCTAGATTTTGTCAGTTTTGTGTAGATTATCTAATTTGTTGCCATGCACCTTTTCATGATATTCCTTTATGGTCATTTTTATTTCTCTAAGGCAGGCAGTGATGTTTCCTCTTTCTTGATTTTAGTAATTTGAGTTTTCTCTTTTATTTCTTGGTTAATCTGGCTAATGTTTTGTCAATTTTATCTTTTTAAGAATTAATTTTTGGTTTTATTTATTTTGTCTTGTTTTACTATTCTTTTATGCATTTATGCTTAAACTTTTATTATTTATTTCTTTTTGCTTGCTTTGAGTTTAGTTTCTCTTGTTTTTCTGTTTGTGTGTATACGTATGTGTTTTAGTTTCTTAAGGTATTTATTTGCTGTTATTGTAACTTGATAGTTAATTTTATGCATGAAATGTGTAAAGTCTGTTCTTTTTCATGTGTGGCCACTGAAGTCTGTCATTTGCAGTTCAGTGGTTACCTATAAATATACAGAAATGTATTCAAATGCCTAGAAACACTAAGTTTCCAAATCTTTGTCAAGGGGCTCTGTATGCACATTGTAGCATTCTTTGAAAACTCAGCCAAGTATTTTTTAACTCTGCCCTAACCTATGCTTTTTACTTGTACAAAGTCTCAAAGTTTTTCCAAAGTTGTGATGTCAGTGCCTTTTCAGATCTTTCCTGAGCATCTGCATGACTACACATGCACATTGTCTAGAGTTTTTTAGAGACCCCTACGGACATCTCATTGTTCAGATGTTCCGTTTAAACTTTATGGTTTGTTTCACCTAAGTGTCATCCACCATCTTGAATAATGGTAATATTAACCAATTATCTCTGCATTTTCAAAATAATATCTTCAGGAAAAAGTTTGTCCACCTTGTGAAGCTCTGAGTTCAGTCAAGTTTAGACAGTTTAACAAGTTATGACTTCTTGGAACCAACATACAAGTCAAATAATGACAAATCTCTGGGAATGAGGATTAAAGTGGCTAATAGCATTTTGCCCTCTTCGGTATCCACTAGCCATCTACTTTTTATCATGATTGCAAACTGTTGGTTTTAAAGGCCATTGTAGTGCTGGAGACAGAGAGATGGGGATAAGGCATGTGAAATTGTCACATGCTCATTATTTTTACCAAGTTTTAGCTGTTTTTTCTTGGGAAAAAAAAATGCTCTCCAGATTTTTTCAAGACTATGGTTAATATACAGATTTATGAATAACTGAATCCTCACAATTTCTGCCAGTGTTGTTATTACTTTTAAAGAGATGATATTTTTTTCAGAAGTCCTTCTTTCATTTTCACTATCTTTTTTTTTTAACTGTTAAGTGAAAATTGTTTTCTTAAGAAACTTATTCCTGCACCTTAGGTCTAAAATAGATACTCAAAACATATTCCTTCAGAAAGTTTAGTAATTATTATGTTCATAATATTTGTAATAATTTGTAAGATTAGGGCTTAATATTTGTATCCTTTATGATTGCAAGCTAGATAAAGACATCGCCTTTTATGCTCATTAATGTATTATCAGTACAAGTACAGTGCCATTCATATAATAGGACTATAGTAAATATATTAGTGATCTCTATTTGAATGACTATAATACATCAGGAGTTAAAATGACGTGGGATCAATTCAACAAAAATTTACAAAACCAGAATGATAATTTAAAGAAAATAGTCAACATAGGAACATAGGCTAGATCTTATAGAAGTAACTAACACCCCCAGAGATGTAATGAGAATATAACAATAAAGGCTTTTCTCACTTATGCCAAATATCCATCAGTGCTCACCTGGTCATCTTCATCTTAGAACTAAGTCTGACAAAGGAGCCTCTATCTTCAACATTGTTACTTTGTACCGAGGAAGGGAAAAGTCATTGCTAAACACATCTGACTCTTAAAGCTCCTCTTAGGAATGTCACATATCATTTTTGCTCACATTTAATTGACAAAGATAAATCACATAGGCGATCCCAATTCAAGTGGACAGGTAAGCATAATCCTCCAATAAGTAGGTGTACAAAAGTCACATGAGAAAGATGGCTCTTAACAAGACAGGGAAAAAAATATTCTGCCAAGAGGAAGAACATATATGTGTAAATGATGGTATAATCAACCACAATAATATTGGTTCACGGTTTAATGTTAATTCTACTAAAGTATGCTAAATCTGATCTTGATATTTTTACAAGTAGATAAAAAGAATTAAACTTCAGTAGAATTTTTTTAAACGATGGTACCATGTTTAAAAATTGTCTATATCATGCAAATTCCATTACTAGTAATGTTGGATAATTGAGCTTTAAAGTACATATATACACAGTGACTCCACTATATATAAAAACAATTCACTGCAGAGATTGGTTCACAGTTCATTAAATAGCTGTTTAAAACTGATTTGAAACTTTCTAAAGTATGTTTCAGATTTGTAGAAATGACACCTTTGATATAAAAGTAAAATAAAACATTACTTTGACTCCTGACATATCTGGAATGGAAACACATCAATCACCCATAGCCTAAAATACAAGATGATGTTTAGTGCTGAGAAAATCTGCTTAAAAATATTGTGTGACAGGCAGATCATAATCTTTTTTTTTTTTTTTGAAAAAAAAAATGTTTCCAATTAACATCTGCACTATATTCCTTGAAATGCATATTTTAATGCAGTCAAAAAAATCAGAGTAGGACACACTCTGGACAATAACATAGTGTTCCATCTATAAATGACAATTTTTATATAAGCATTTCTAAACCTCATTTTTCATGTTCTTGGAAAAAAGAAATAGTCAGATCAATAAATTTTTTTGTGGGTCTTGTATTGGGTCTTACATTATGCTAGGTGATTTGAAGGATACAGATGAAATATATAAAATAATTTCTGCCCTGAGGTAGATTACTTGTAAGATAGTAACATAAGACAAAATTAAATAATCAAGAATAAATAAATTCTAAAAACCACAGCAAAGATTTTTGGTTGGAGGAGAGTTTCAATTCAGGTCTCAAAATTTTTTTACCCCAAACTTAAAGATGAGAAAACAAACAAAGAGGTTACATTAAAACAATAATACAAATATATATGT
>NW_011888802.1:4425421-4429721 GCF_000151845.1 Pteropus vampyrus | reverse complement strand
TGTATGAGAAAAGAGAAAACTATGCAACTTATATTGGTAAGATTCTAAAATATTGACACCAACACATGATAAAAACTATATATAAGGGCTATAACATTTCATAGATTAAAGGATTCAAATAATATAATGAACTCAACACATATAAAAAAGTCATTGATAAACATCTACATACACTAACAAGGATTCTTACCAAACCATAAATAGGAGATTTAACTCAGCAAAGAGAATTCTCAAAAAAAAAAAAATATATATATGTATATATATGTAATATATGTCAAATAGCAACATTATTTATGAAACACTGAAAACATGCCATTTAAAAAAGCAAGAGATGGATGCTCACTATAGCCAATGTTAGTCGATATTGTATGCAAGTACTAGCTAGAGCAATAGATATTTAAAAAGAAGTAAACAAAAAATTAAAAAGCTAAAAGGAATGAGAAAAAAAATTCTGTCATTTTTTTTCAAGTGACTTACTGCCTGCTTTAGAAAAGAAAATCACTGATAATTTGTTAGGGTGAACAATGCAATTTTCAAAGTAGTTGAAAAGAAATTCAATAAACAAAATTTAATTGAATTTCTGAAACCCATAAGAGTTCAAATATAATTGACAAAGATATATAAAATAAAAATATCACACATAATAATAATTATAAGAAAAATTATAGAAGACATTATGGAATAAGCTATGAAACTTTATCAAAAGACATTAAAGAAGTCTGAAATAAATTTAGAAATATATGATGGTCATGGGTTGGAATACAATGTCTTAAAGATATCTAGACTCTCCAAGAGAATGTATAGTGTTGATGAAATTCCAATCACAATAAAAAATGCATCATTCTGTGTGTACAACTCTACTTGCAGACTAAAATGTCTATCAGCATTGAATGTTCAAAGAACAGCAAAAATACTATTGAATAAGAAAAAACTTTGCAGTCATATGAAGAATTGTCTTAAAATATTATTGTAGAAATAGATGCATGAATGGCACACATAGCCCAGTAAACAGACACAGACACAGGTTTAAATGCACACTTACAGAAAGACACTAGTGGACTGGCAGATCAGTGTCCAAAAGAAAAAAAATATTTGAATAAAAGATGCTGGGATAGTTGATTATCCATGCCAAATGAGAGAATAAGAATAAAGAGAGAGAGAAAGAGAATGGGAGAGGAAGGGAAGAAGAAAAACAGATCTTGAATTCATACCATAAACAAAAGCAGTTCTAAATGCATTAATGACCAAAATATAAAGATAAATCAATAACATTTTAGAAGATAATCTAATAAACACATTTTTGAATTAAATGTGACTGTGTATTTTAAGTCAGATACCAAATGCAAAATAAAAATGGAATTTATATATTTCACTACATTAAAAATTAAGTACATCTATTTGTCAAAATATATTTGCCACCTAGATAATAAGTAAATATTAATATCCAGAACATATTTTAAAATCCTATAATTTAATAAGATGGAGGAAAAAACTCAATAGAAAACTAGGTAAATGTAATATACTAATTTTATAGAGAGTAGAGAGAGAACAATGATACATATAAACACAAAAATATCTTCTATCTCCATAGTAATGTGTAAAACAAATTTTAAAATATCTTTGAAATATCTACTACTTAACGAATACTAAAAAGTCAATACCAAGTTTCGATGACCCATTCATGGCTATTTAGATTGTTTACTTGTGCAGCCACTTTTAAAAACAATTTGGCATTCTCAAGTATTTGAAATTTTCATGTCCTCTGACCCAGTGATTTAATTATTAGATAAATTACCTAAGTAACACTTGAATTTATGTGTAAGGAAACATATACAGAAATGTTAAAAGCATTATTTTTAAAAACAAAAAGTTAGAAATAGTCCAAATATCTAGTACAATAGACTAGATAAATATGTTTTGACATAGTTGCATAATAGCACAAAGCAATGGAATTGAACTGTGGCTCCTATCATCAATATTGACAACTCTTAGAAACATAATATTGAGTGAAGGAAGTAGGTCATCAAGAAATAAATAAATATTGTTTTCTTCTAATTATATAACTAGTGGTAAACTGTGGTGTAGAAGCTAGAGGATATAGTCAGTGAGGGATGAAACCAGGGCTACTGGGATGTTAGTCTTTTTTTTTAAGTGGGAGGTATCTATACACACCCATATATACACATGTGTGTAACTTTATATGTGTGTGATCATTTTATTACTGATTTTTAATGTATATATACTGTTCAAAACCCTTTGCATATATTTTATATGAATATTTTACTAGAAAATAGTTAAGAGTGAAGAAAAAATAAAAAATTTTTAGAAGACCAGAGGAAAATAGCTTTATGAAACTGGAGTAGAAAAATATGTTAAGTAACACAGAGCACAAAATAAAAAGGAAAATGTTGACACATACAAATACGCTATATTCAAGAAGTAATGCTTTTCAAAAAAACATTAAAAATTAAAATACAAACAAAATATATTTATAAAAGTACATTTCAATGGGTTTAGTATATAGAATATATAAGCAGTACCTAAAATATATTTTAAAAATAAGCAAACATCTAACTATAAAAATTGGCCAAGATGCCAGTCCCTTCAAAATAAAATATGATGCAGCCAATAAGCAAATTATATGTTCTTTATAAGCAGTGCATCTAAAACAAAGCAACCAAGAAAGTTTTAAATTAAAAGATAAGCATAGATGTAAAAGGAAAGTGCTAGCCTCTTCAAGATGGAAAATAGGGGAAAAAATGAAAATTCCATGATAAAATGTATATACAGAAAATAAAACAAAACTTTTTATCTATTTCCTGATTAAAGCTTGGTTACTTTTAGAGTGAGACAATGCTTAAAACATTCAAAGACAAATATCAGGATTTCTCAACAAAGTGACTTATTTTTAATCAGAATAATCTTATATATACATTAGATATTATTTTGTTTTCACAGTCCTGTGAAAGTGAGAATCCTTTTTTTTGTATAAACTATCTGAACAGTCGTCCACTACTCTGCCCCCAACTTAAAAAGATTGTTCTTTTTTTTAAGGATCTGATTATTAGACAATGATTACAACCAATAGCACCATTTTTCTTTTTAAGTATGATTCTTAAGGGTAGCTCTTCCTAATCTCCCACCGCCTTTTTAATTCACCCCCACCCACTTCCACCCCTGACATATGGATGTTGCCATTTCCCCTTAAGTGGATCTCTGAGGCGTCTCCTCCCACGTGCACCTACCCACCCCCCGCCCCCCTGACCGTGGCACTCCTGGCGCACTCAGGGCCCTGGCGCACCTGGAGTATGGTTCTTGGCTCCACTTGGGACATGAACCCAGGACTTTCTGTGTGTAAAGCAGGTGTGCTAACCACTACGCTATGGAGCCATCTCCAGCTTTTCTAATCTTAATAGGTTAAGCTTGCATAATATTTATATAACTATATAAATATTTATATAACATATCACATTCTGAAGAGAGAAAAAGATAATTTTGCAGAGTATTACATGCTTTTTGTTGCATCATACATAAATACCTCTTAGGATTTAAATATCAAGGCTTAGGGTACCCAGATATAGGACAAAAGGTATAGTTTATTAATTTCAGTTTGCTTTGATTTTCCTTTGTTTTCTCTAAGGAAGAATAATAATCTATAAAACAAATATGAGCCCCAGGACAGGACTCTGCAAAGTTCTCCTTGCTTAGTTGGTTTCAGGGACTTTTCTAAGAAGAATATAGTACACACGTCAGAAGACATGTTTGCCTATATAAACATTTAAAATACTACATAAAAATAATTCATTATACAACAGAAAAATGACAGAATTCTTATTTTTTAATCTAATCCAGAGTTTGCATAAATAAAATAAAATATACCACAAAGAACTCATTTGGAAAACAGACAAAAAATTTTAAAAATTGAATATAAAGAATAAAAAAAATTAAAAATACTAAGAGATTTTGGACATAAAATTTTAAGAATGGAAATAGTTTTAGTTTGGGTTGCTCTAATAAGTTATCATAGACCTGAAAGCTTAAACAATAAACACATATTTTGCACATTTCTGGAACCTGAAAGTCCCAGATCTGGGTACCAGTATAGTTGGGTTCTTGATGAAGATCTTCTTACTGATTTACAGACAGAAAGCCATTCTTGCTGTGTCCTCGCATAGCTGAAAGAGATCTAGCTAGCTCTTTGGCCTCTGCTTACAAGGGCACTAAAACACATTCATGAAGGCTCCACCCTCTTGACATAATCATATTACATAGGGCCCATCTCCAGACACCATCACAACAG
>NW_011888802.1:4410528-4425371 GCF_000151845.1 Pteropus vampyrus | reverse complement strand
CAGAGTTTGCATAAATAAAATAAAATATACCACAAAGAACTCATTTGGAAAACAGACAAAAAATTTTAAAAATTGAATATAAAGAATAAAAAAAATTAAAAATACTAAGAGATTTTGGACATAAAATTTTAAGAATGGAAATAGTTTTAGTTTGGGTTGCTCTAATAAGTTATCATAGACCTGAAAGCTTAAACAATAAACACATATTTTGCACATTTCTGGAACCTGAAAGTCCCAGATCTGGGTACCAGTATAGTTGGGTTCTTGATGAAGATCTTCTTACTGATTTACAGACAGAAAGCCATTCTTGCTGTGTCCTCGCATAGCTGAAAGAGATCTAGCTAGCTCTTTGGCCTCTGCTTACAAGGGCACTAAAACACATTCATGAAGGCTCCACCCTCTTGACATAATCATATTACATAGGGCCCATCTCCAGACACCATCACAACAGGATTAGTGTTTCAAGTATAAATTTGGTGGGGGCAGAGGGGGATGGGGGGGGGGCGGGGAGACTTAAGCATTCAGTCCACAACAGAAATAAAAAACATTTTTGCTTATTATATTACTAAAACAGCTAATTTGACAAGCCAAGAGTTGTTGGGTGTATACGTCTTCATAAACTTATTTGCTCAATTCCAGTTAATTGTGGAGGTTATTGTTTGTAAGGAACAAAACTTGAAATCAAAGTGACCATTAACAAAAAACTGATAAAAATATAGTACATTCACATGATAAAAAGTTATTATAAAAATGGCTTTGTTGTGGAAAGATTATTAACATATTTAAACATGCAAAAAATTGAAAAAGGCAAGATAAAAAACAATGTATATACTATCACCCATTATTTGTAAATAAAATTGGTGAATAGATAGATTGTTACATAGATATCAAATTGATGGCTAGATACATAGATTCAAGTCCCTGTTATCCAAAAGTAGAGCATTTCAATGAAACCCTTAGTAAGCTAAAATGACAGAGTGAAGAGTATCCCCCTCCTTCCAAAGTTCATATTATGCCACTTCATTTTCACAAAAGATCTATATTAATACCCATTTTCAATAACAAAGAAATCCGAAGAGGATTTTCATTTTTACAAAAGCATTTACTGTAGAAATGTAGGTCTTTCATAAACAGGCAGTGGCATAACACAAACTTTAGGGAAGTGGGGATACCTGTATTTAGGTATACAAGAGTTGGATGAAATTGTCCTCTTTGTGAAATAAGCCACAATTTTTAAAAACATATCACATTTGAAGAGAATATTGATATGGGACGAAGATATAAGCCTTTCACTTTTCATTTTGTCTTTATTATATTTTAAAAAATTAACCATGTTACATAGAGCAAGTCATAGGAACTGCTTATTGAACATTTTATTTAAAACAGCATACAAAGATAAAAGGGCAGAATTCATAAGGTTTAGTATTATGAACCCTCTGACCATAAGTACACACATTTAACCAACACCCAGACTAAGAAAAAGACTTTCGGCATCACTCCAGAAATACCCTTTCTGTATTCCACAGTCTGTTTCTGGTTTTAATATGACTGATATTATTTAATGCTGGGATAGAATTCCAAAAGCATTGCTTTTATTTGTTAAAAGAATGTAAATTTAGTTGATAAAGAATTGAGCATTTATATGTAGTAACCTCCTTAAATATGATTAGCCAGCATTTTATTATTTCAAGAAGCACATACTAAACTATCATTCTTAGAAACCAGAAAAGGGTAAATGAGAGTTCTTGGTTTTTGTTTTTGTTTTGCTTTATTTTCAAAATACGTTTCTCTAGAAAAAGAAGGGATGGGCCATCTCTACTCCATGATGTTTGAGACCTCAAATAACATGGCCTAGATGACTGGAGAGGGCTGGAGCACGTCAGCTTGGCCTGACATCTAGACATTTTTTTCTTTACATGATTTATACGGAGGCCTGTATGTTCAATATGGCTCCTTCATTCACAGGTCCGGTCCCAGGCTGGAATGACTGGAATGTCCGGTAGTGTGACTGGAACAGCTAATAGCTAACATTGCTTTCCTTGCAGTCTCTTCACATGGCTAGATCGAGCTTCCACACAGGTTGGGAGTCTCAGGGAAGTTGAACATGTTACATGGTGGCTGGATTCCCACAGCGTGAACATTCAAATCGGCTAATGAGAAATCTCCAAAGCTTCTTCTTATCTAGTTCCTGAAGTCCCAGAATATACTGGTCCTACATTGGACTGATCAAGCTAGTTAGTAAGACCAGCCTCAGATTTAAGGAGAGAAAAACTAAGCCCCACCTCTCCATGGAGAATTAACATAGAATCTGAACCCATTTGTAATCTAGCATGAAGGGTTTTAAAAATAGAATACAAAAATATCTTACCTTTGCAAATTTTACATTAACATAGGATCAGAGGAACACGTTTTCATGTATACTCATAAAACCCCATACAAGTGAAGAGCCTCAGGCATAAGCTTCATAGTTTAAGATATATATCATTCGGCCAGAATCCTAGTTCATAAGCCTTTGGACACAAACTCAATATATTTGGTAGAAAAATTAAGTTTGTTAAATATTCAATATACTCTACCTTTTGCCTCTTTTCATATTAAACTATTAGATGTGAAATATATTTCTGTTTTTTTTTTATTAGTTTTATATGTACAATACATTGGTTAGAACTTTATATAGTTTATGACGCGATCCCCCTGATTACTCTATCACCCATCTGGCTCTATGCATAGCTATTACAATACTATTGACTGTATCCCCTATGCTGTACTCTACATCCCCGTGACTATATTTTAACTACTAATTTGTACTTCATCCTTTCACCTTTCCTTCCAGCTTCCCAACTGCCCCCACCCCCAACTCTGGCTGTCACCAGATTGTCTTCTGTATTTGTGAGTCTGTTTTCATTTAGTTCGTTTCTTTTATTCCTTAGATTTCCACATATAAGTGAAATCATATGATATTTATCTTTCTCTGACTTATTTCACTCAGCATAATAACTTCTAGGTCCATCCATGTCTTCAAAAATGATAGTATTTCATTTTTTTGGCAAAGTAATATTCCATTGTAAATTATGAACCATAATTTCTTTATTCAATCATCTATTGATGGGCATTTAGGTCACTTTCATATCTTGGCTATTGTGAATAGTGTTGCCATGAACATAGGGGTGCATAGATCTTTATGAATTATTGTTTTGATTCTCTTTGGATAAATAGCCAGAAGTGCAATTGTTGTGTCAAAAAGTAATACTCTTTTTAATTTCTTGAGGAAACTCCAGACTTTTTTCCATAGTGACTGTACCAATTTGCAATCCTACCAAGAATGTATGAGGGTTCCCTTTTCTCCACATCCTCACCAATATTTGTTGTTCTTTGATTTATTGATAATAGCCATTCTGACAGGTGTGAGGTAATATCTTGTTGTGATTTTAATTTGCATTTCTCTGATGATTAGTGACCTTAGCATGTTTTCACATATGACTATTGGCCATCTGTATTTCCTCGTTAGAGAAATATCTATTCAGGTTGTCTGCCTATTTTTTTAATTGGAGTATTTGGATTTTTTGTTATTGAGTTGTATGAGTTCTTTATATATTTTAGATATTAATCCCTTATCAGATGTATCATAGGTGAATATTTTCTCCCATTCTATAGATTGTCTTTTCTTTTTTCCTGGTGATTTCCTTTGCTGTGCAAAAACTTTTTAGTTTGATGTAGTACCATTTCTTTATTTTTTTTCTTTTGTTTCACTTACCTGAGGAGATATATCTGAAAAGAAATTAGTAATAGCAATATCAGAGAGTTACTGCCACTGTTTCCTATTATTGTTTCAGGTCTTACATTTAAGTCTTTAATTTATATTGAGTTTATTCTTGTATATGTTGTGATAAGTTGGTCCAGTTTCATTTTTTTGCATATCGCTGTCCGGTTTTCACAGCACCATTTATTGAAGAGACTGACTTATTTGAAATATATTTTCTATAGTTTTAATTAGAGTCTATATTTCTGAATGCATTGATACTGTGAAAGAATGCTAATATGATCATGCCTTCCAGTTATAATATTACATCTCATATTTAGATGATGAGATAATAGGTTAAATGCATCGAATTTTCTTGTCTTTGCATTTGTACATACATAATTTGCATATAGTCAACCTAAGGCATCAATCAGCCCTGGGATGGGTTGAGAACATTGGAAAGGGATAAGGATTATTCTAGCAAGCTTACAAAGAGAGTTATAATTTTTGATATTCAAAAAGGACATCTCAGTTATGCAAGAATACAATAGGCTTTAAAACAGAATTTTTAAAATAAAATTATTTTTGTGATTTTTCACTACATTGCAAAGTACCACAAAACAGATTTTCCAGAAAAGAAAAGGGAAATATGATGAAGATAAAATATAATGCCCCCAATTCACCATTTTTGGATTAGAAACTTGTGCCAGGAAGAAAGAGTGGTAAGAGAGGCAGGTACTTGGAGAGGCGCTTCCTAGAAGAAATTCCCAGTTTTTTCTGCCTGATCCCAAACTTGGTGGACTGTCAAATAAATTTAGTGTAGGTTCTTCTTTCTTTTCTTGTGTATGGAAGGAATTTGAAGATCCCACACGACCTGGGAGGTCATGCAGAACATATCTAAATTGAGAGCACGGTAAGAGTTAAGTGAACTGAAGTCATGTTCCAAATGAACTATAAGACAAAACTCAAAGAGATCTCAGAATTGTAGATATGTGTGATGAGGCCCATCAGCTGAGAGTACCACAGAGCCCAGCAAAAATGAGGGTTATCAAAACAGGTGAACACATGTTATGTTAGTCACAGATTTCAGAAGCAGACACAAGGAGAGTGGCCAAAGGCAGGATTAGTTGCATAGCAGGCCTATCCCTAAATAAATATTCTGCATCAGAGACCAAAAGAATGTCTGGGTATATCACATAGATCCAGTGATTATGAGCCTCATAAATTGTTCAAGTTCACATCCCTTCTCCAGACAGGGAAATATTATTTAGAAAGGATCATTGAAAGGAGGCATATGATTTAAAAGATCTGGAATTTTTATATAAAGAGATTGAAAGTTGAGAAGACTGAATTAATATGTCATATAGGATCAAAATTCAATTCTTTCCTTACTATATGTAGGAGAGTGGCTAATTAGGCTCTTTATATCAATTTTAGGGAAAATAAAGGAAGATTTTGCATGTATAAAAATTTTTAAATATGTTATTCTATTATGCATACATTTTCTTATCATTCTTCACACACTATTATCTGTTTTGCTATTATATTTATCATGCAATTTCCATAGTTCAGCTACTTCCTAAGTTAAGGCACTTAAATTTGATTGCTTTTATTGAATCCCTTAAAACAATGATTTTCTGTTTGGCCACTGCGCTAACAGTATCAGCATCCCCTAGGAAATGGTTGAAAAAGCAAAATATCAGGCTGCCCTCTGTACTACTGAATCAGAAACTCGCCCTGAAACTCCAACTACATTCCACTTAATTTTTTTTTAAATTTTCCAGTGTCTTACTGAAATGATAAACCAATATACCAATATATTTTTTTTCCTAGATTTATTCAGCTTCTATATGGTATTTGATATTTTCCCCATATTCTTCAAAGAACACTTTTCCTAGGCTTTCCCTTACATTTTGGACTGCTCTTTCTTAGTGTCTTAGATGAGTTCTCTTTCTAGCTCCATTTATATGATGGTGTTATTTCCTCAGGCTATCTTCTTTTTTATACTGACACCATTGAGTAATCTCATACATACTATAGTTTTATAATTTATTCTATGATTACAAAGTCTATATTTCCAAAACTGTTCTTGCTTCTGAGACCCACATCCAAATATCCAAAACCTACTGTATATTTTTTATGAAATATCCATAGATTTTCTCAATTATCCTAAAAATATCTATAAAATATCTCTGATTTTAAAAGTACCACATTCTTATTGTAGAAATATATACTAAGAAAATAACATACAAATGAAAGCATGAGACATTTGTAATACTACCACCCAGAAATAACCAGCTAGTGACACACACACACACACACACACACACACACACACACACACACACACACACACACACACACACACACACCTACCTCTGTTTCCCTTGCTTTGAAAGCATAATGTTATATTTTCTTTACCTGAACTGTTTAGAACCCCGGAGTTGTTTATTACCCACATGCAAAATACTGTAACTACTTGTATATAAGCTTCAATCCAATCCATTTTTGCACAAGAATCTACTCCTTTGACTGTTATATACACTTGATTGAATTTAAATTACAACAGGGAATGTTCAGCGAAATAGAGGTTTTTCAGGTTCAAAGCTGGCACAACATTACCCTTGAGTTACTGGATATGTTTTTCCATAAATATATATTTCCTTCTGGGAACCAATATACTTACTCTAGAAAAAGAGCAGAGAGCTGCACTGTGACATTTAGTGAAAATTCAGTTTTGAAATGGACATGTGGCTTCGAACTATTATCTCACTTCCATGCATCTTAGATCAAGACCATTGAAAATCTATTCAAAGTCCAAATGTCGGCATAAATTGTCCTAGGATTAATGTTATTTTGTATGTGAGTTTGTATGTGTGTGCATGTGTGTGTATGTGCGTGTATGCATATGTTTACATAGTCTTTAAGAAATAAATTGTAAAAATATTTTAACTATGAAGTAGGTATTTTTATTATTTCTAAATTTTTAACTTAGCAGAAAATTTATGTCCAAATATAAATCATCTCAATGTATTAGGTGACTTCTAAAAGCAAAATGTCAAAATGTAACTGAATAACTTGATATATGAAGGTAAATGCCAAAAGATTCAGCTAAATGAAGTGTGGGTCATTGAAGAAGGGAAGGCTTTCTGGAGACTGCTGTTGATTTTAAAAGCTTTCGTAGAAGTAGGTGTTTCTTTAAAGTACGTGCATGAAAAACTTGGATTTAAAAATTAAAGTCACCCTTTAAATAGAGAAAAATTTTAAATAAGGAAAAATAGTATCTTATAATCTGTCTCCTACCTAATTCAGTACAAAAATTCTTTTATGCATGCTTCTAGAAGAGCAAGCAAAATGCAAAGCAGAAAGAAAAATATGCCTGGTCCCTGTCCTAAAGAAGTCCTATACTCTCTGGAGGAGATGAGATAAGTGTAAGACAAATATAGTGACTGATAGAATGTAATAATTGACAAGAAAGCAAGACTAGCTTCTCTCTGTCACACAACTCCATATTGCCCAAAGAAGGAGCCTCCTAGATGTCACTATTATATGAAGCAAATCATTAGCATGTATGGATCCAGGGCTGACTGCCCAGCTTCAATGCAGAACAGGACCAGTCCTGTGAAGTTACATATTCCTGCTTCCCTAAGCCTCGAAATATCCATTATGACCTGAATTCTCATCTTGCTTTTCTCTGCCTGTCCTAATCTGATCCAGTTCCTAATCCCTACCTTCTAAATTATGGTTCTTTGTTCTTTGGAACTTCATGTCAATGATAAGCAAAGTTTTTAGCGTCCTGAAACTTCTCAGAATGTTTGCTTTACCTCTTTGCCTTGAAAGAAACTTGAATATGCCCTGAATTCTCCACTTGCTTTGTGGTCATCTCAAACTGGTGGCACTTTTTTTTCTTTCATACTGCAGTTCCATAAAAAATAAAATAGCTATCATTTTTTACCCTATTATTACCATCAGATGATTAAGTCCCTCTTCCAAAGCTAATACCCTTCAAATGAATCACTTACTCATCTTCCTTATTTCCATGATATATCAAGCTCTTGCTGACTCCCATTCATTCAATGAAAACTTAGCTCTTGACTCAAAGTTTTGCTTTGTCACAGTTGCTGTTATACTTTTTGAAAACATAAATATTCACATAGGTATTTGAGACAACATTTAATTATTCCATTTCTTCACTGTCTTATCTCTGTTAAAAGTTTCCCCAAATTTTCTTCACCTAGCCTAACTTATAACAACACTCTGGACAATTATCATTAAAAATCTTGACCTCATTTTCAAATTTAAAATATAAAATTTCCAGCCTTCAAAAAAAAAATCTTTCTTTTTAGTTTGCATTTTTAAATATTCTCAGTTCAACTCTCTTACCATTTCTTTCACATTATATCCTCCCATCCATTAATCTTACTATTTTCTCATAATCCATCTATAATCCATTTCTTTACTTGACTTTATTGAGCAGCTTAGAGTCTATGGTACATCAATATAATTAACCCTTGATACTTTTCTGGAATCTATCTCCTACCCTCTCCCCATCATCCTGTCTCTATAATGTTTGCCTTCTAAAATCCTAACTCTGAATGGTTGTGAAGGAAACAAGAATATGTCACTTAAAATATGCCTCTTCGTCTTATTGATTATTTTGAATTAAAGGCACTAAGAAACAGCAAATGCAAGAAGGACTCTCCCAACTCCCTTTTACTGAAAGCAGAAGATAAAACTCATGTGTGAAAAAGTATTCTCCTTGTACCTAGCAGAAGACATTCTTATTATCAGAAATGGAGAATTGGGGGCAGAGAAATCTATCTGAAAAACCTTGATAAACTAACCCTTATCTTCCTAGATACTTCTTCACCATTTACCACTTTTAGCCTAAAACTTCATTTTTTCACTTCTTCACCAATTTATTATTTCTTTGTCTAAAAGGTATAAAAGTTTCCTGCTCTGGTCACTTCTTTGGGTCTTCGTTATCTTGGTAAGGCTCTCATGTACATGTAAAAATTACATAAAAATTTGTGTACTCTTTTCCTACTAATTTGCCTTGGTTTAATTCTTAGGCTAGAGCCTATAAGATGATAGAGCATAATTTTTTCCTCCCCTATAAACTCAATACGTGCCTTCCTTGGGTGTCTGACTAAGCAGCCGAATTACACATCCAAGCAAACACACTAGTACTTCTTACCACTCAACATCTCAAGATTCAGATAAGCTTGTAACATTGATCAGTCTACTAGTTCAGTAATATACTTGACTTCTCATTTCTGAGAAAATTACATCTTCTTTTCCCCTCAAACACCTATTATCATACCCTCTTCTGCAATCTGAGCTGATGAGCTTGCCTCGCACATTATTGAGGAAAGGGAAATTATTAGATGCTAAACCTTTTATCCTCCATCTATGAAAATCAATTCAGGCAAAGCTACCAGTGACCTTCAAGTTGCCAAATCCAGTGTTCTTCTTTCTACCTACACATTGTACATAATACAAATGCTGTATTCTGTTCTAGGTACCTATAACTCTGGAAAACATTTCTTCTCTCTTGAATTTTGTACTGCCAGACTCTCCTTGTGCTTCTCTGAGTTTTTTCCTTCCCCTTTTTACAACTCTATATATTGAAATTCTGTCCCATATCACCACCATGTTTTTTATTGTGTTCATAGCACATAGTTTGCAAACATATTTGTGTAATTTTTGCCTGTTTAATGTCTGCTCCCATGATTTTAGATACTGGTGTTGTATGTATTTCACTTAAGATAGTTCTCATCTTTTTACGTATTCTAGTCACTTTGTCTCTATTACATTGTATCATACAGAGCATTACACACAATGATATATTTGTTAGTTAAATGAAAGAATGCAGAACTACTGTGACCTTATTATGATAGTGATATTTGTTTCTGCATGGGCAAAAGAATAGAAAAGAGGTCGATGATTTGCTATTTCCTCTGTGTTTTCACAATTTTTAGAAACAGCAGCTTTTAGCTGCTGCTTTTTCTCATTGAAAGTAATCATATCCCACTATTATACTCTTGTTCTTACTTGAAAGTTGTGACTGTTAGCTTTTTGTTCTCTTCTTGAGATATTGTGCCTATGCTAAAGCTAAAGACATCTTTACCTGCTTGCAGCTAAATGTGGGAGGCTCTGCCCCAAGAAAGAACCTGCTTTCATTTTGGTGCCTACGGGGCATCTAACATCATTCATTTTGATCAGACTACTTTCTACCTTATTAGTCATGCTACATGCTTCATGATGCAGGTTAACTTCTTCTTAACAGATCTGCATATATTGTTAACATTACCCTGTATCTCAACTACATATTCCTTCTGGGAATTGATCAGCATACCTTCTCCCACCTGAATACTTCATTTAAATTCCCTACATATCTATATTAGAATATGCCGGAAAAAAATACAGTATCTAGTATATGCCTGGTTATAGGTATTACTTGAAGTATCGTTAAATATCATTTTATGTATTAATAATGAAAATTTTGGCTTAGTTGGAACAACATGTTGGCAGCCTTCTGTTGTTTAAACAGGATTTTTCTTCTGCTATACCTTTGCTGTCACTATGAAATATACTATGTAAAGTCAGGCATAGATCAATAGGAATTAATTTTATTTAATTTCTAATTTTATATTCTGGACGTTTAAGCTTCTAAGTATTATACCCTATGTTAATATCAACATGGAGATACTTTCTGTTTGGTAAAGTATACATAATCTGGCATAACCACTCTCTAAGAAACAAGGAAAATACAAAGATAGATCAACTAAAATAAAATGAATTCCTCGTATAAACAAACTCCCAGATTCACAGCTTAAATCAATTTCTCCTGCAGGTAGAACCACTTCAAATGTGTTTTGTTTGTCTCTGTTATTGATCTTCATTGAACTGGTGTGTGTACTAATATTTTTGTCAAGGAATTGTTTCCTAGGTCTTGATTTATAGCAATATACCAGGTTGAGTTGATGTAAGAAACATAAACCACTGTGAGAGAATTTGAGAAGAGGGTATTTTAATATGAAGGATGACACGCATATGAAACTGTTGAGAGGTCTGGAGGAACTGATAAAAGAATAGGCTTCTCAGATAGACATTCAGGACAGACTCCACTTTCCAAAGGAGCTATGACCTCTGTTCAATCAGAATACAGGTTGTTAGAAAGCTGTTGTTGGATTTACTGTATTCCAAAGCATATCTTCTATCTACTTTTTGGGAAGCTGGGATCAGAAAGCCACTGCTACCACAGACACAAAGTATATCTTGACACACACAAGCTGGTGATAGACACCGGACACTGATTCTGGCACACTAACTGACACAATTGCCTCTTAACACCTGCAACCTAGACATAGTACAGTGGAAAACTGCTTCAGAGAAAACTGACTCCATATTCTTGCTTTCCAGAAAAAAATAGCTAACATAGCAAGAGGATATCTTGTTTCCGGTTCTGCCTTCCAAGGCTCAAGTGAAAATGCTGGTTTTAGCTTCACAGAATTCGGAGTAGAAAATGAGAATAGATGTTTCATGACTTTGACCAAATTCACCTTAAAATTTTTTGTGAAGAAAACCAATACTAAAAGGGAGTATCTGTAAAAAAATCCATTAAACGAGTTGATCACAAATATTCTGCTTCACAGATATTATGATTTGGAAATAATTAGCTACACCATGTGAACTATAAAATTAGTTCTCTATTCTTTGAACTGTCCCTATATTAAAATATTTGAATTTCCTGAACTCCCTAGGCTTTCTCTTGCCTCATATCTTGCACATTAAACTTTTAAAACCAACACTGTCTTTCTCTTCCTACATCTTATTTATTGGCTTACCTATCTGCTTCAGGAAGCCTTTTTACCACCAACTTCACTTTCATTTACTCCCTCCAATATGCTTCCAAAGCTCTCAATGAAAATTCCTATCATAAAATGATCACCTATTAACCTATCTTTATATTCTAATAGATCTTAAAGCTTTTAAAGACAGTCTTCTTCTGTACCCAGTGTGCATTATAAAGATTATTTGAACCTGTGTTCAAATGCCATTTTCAGGCTTTTGGGTACCATTTAAATATTAGTTATTTTTAACATACATTAGTTATATTCAAAGTGCTAGATTGCTAATTACTTAATATACCAAATAATGAGATACTTGTCCTCAGTTTTATGTTTAAGTGTGTTGACTTATTAGGTAGATCCAATTATGTATTTTTCCTTCATAAATTTAAGAAACTTATAAGATAAAGATTTTGTCCTCTCCCATCTCAAATTATTAAGTTAATTATTGTTTTTGAAATGTAGATTTTTTTATATTTAAAGAAAGTTAATGATTCAGGGCAAAAATAGAAATTGTCTTCCACCCAGAAGACTACCACCATCACCACCTCTCCTGCCCACCACTAAAAATTAATTTAAGCAGCAAATAACATGAGAGATCAAGTCTCTGGGTGAGTTTGGAAGTCCTGAAATAGTTAAAAACAGAAAAAACATATATTTTATTAGAATTTATGATATTGCATTTCCTTTACCAGAAATTCTACCCCAACTCAACTACTCTAACTCCTACTCTTTGAGGAAACATCAACAAAACTAATTTTACTTTGTATGTAGTAAAATTCCATTGATGTCAAGTTTTTATTTTTCGCATGATGAGATGTTCTTAACAAAATTATAGGACTTTTAGAAAAATTTCAGACGTTCATGGCAGGTTTTATATTCTGAGTTTTCAAAACTAAAATATTTATAGTGAACTGTTTGTATTTAGGAATTGCTTATCTTTATGTTTGCTAAGAATTCTAAAACCTTAAGAAAAAGTATTGGAAGATAAGTTATATAGTATTGGTATCTGGAGAAAGAACATCATAATAATTATGATATCATTATGGTTTTATGCATCAGAATCCCAAAACAATTGTTACTATAGGGAATCAAAAGCTAAGTTGAGATAGCAAAAATCTTTACATTAGAGAATAGAACAAAAATCAGACAACCATTCTATGAGCTAATTATACCTAAACATAGCTTTTGTTAATATTTGAAGGACATTAAGGAAAGAAAGTAAACTAAATTATCTCTCTTTCTGCTATTAATGACTAATTAAAATAGCAAAAAAATCTTGTTTACTGAAAATGAGAAGCTCTTGGGAGACTGGGAAAAGGGGTCCTCAGAAGAAAGAATAAAAGAAAATACATATAAATTAAATTGGTATAAGAGTAGTTTTTTTTTTCCTTTTTCATTACAAATATCCTGTTTTTTTCTAGTTTAAATAAATGCAAACGAGAACTCTTTACAAATAAAGCAATGTTATTAAGTGGTTTAAATTATTTAAAGATTAGAAAATTTCAGAAGTATGTTTTTCAAAGTAAACTGAAAGAGGCCAGCCTCTAGAAATTTCACCTATGAAAATACTCACAAAACCTCACCTGGATCCTCTGAAAAAAATAGACGTAAAATTTAAAAAGAAAGTAATGCAGAGGATCCCATAATAATTATAAATATATGGTATCATTCATGCTGGTGATTGTTTTTTAAGTCACAGATTTATTTAAGACAAAAAAAGGAATGCAATTTCATGCAGCTAAGTGTTGCACAGCAAATTAAGGCCTCTTACGTACAGATACAGTCATCTTGAAGAGTCTCACTTCTCTTTCTTGCTGTCCCTTTCCCACCTCTTCCCCTTCTTACATTATTTATCTGTGAAAGTAAACAGCTGTTTTGAAGAGGTAAATACTATTGCTGCAAACCACTGTTATCATATTTAATTGACATCCTAATTCTGCATATTCCAGGAAGTTGGCATATGTTTCCTATTCCCTTGGTTCTGATACCAAGTTACACTACTGTACAGTACCTGATACTTTTATGATTTTTAGTAAAAATGTTGGTTGAATAAATGAGTATGTGTGCATCAGGAAACAATGGCCTTTTTCCTTATGAAACTTTACCATCACATTCATTTTCTTTTTCTGCCTTAGCAATTTCCTACAAATTGAGCAACTTAAAATAACACAGATTTATTATCTTGAAGGACTTGAGTCCGGAAGTTCAACACATGTCTTACTGGGCTAAAATAAAGTTGTTAGTAAGACTGTATTTATTCCTGGAGCACTTGCTTGCAGTTATAAGGCTTATGTCCCTGTTTCCCTAAAGGCTAACAGTTCTCAGCTGTCCTTAGCTCTTAGAGACCTCTCTTCTGCCCTTGAATGTGGATGCCTTCATCTTAGAGCCAGCAACAGACGATTGAACCCTTTTGTTCTACTGCTTCTCTTTTCTGTTTGCAAATAGAGAAGGTTATTTGTTTTTAATGACCTTGTGATTACTTTGAACATGCCTAGGTAATACAGGGTAATCTCCCTATTGTAAGGTATGCAGACTATACTTGTTAAGTCTCTTTTGCCATGTAATGTAACATATTCCCAGGTTCTAGAGATTAGGCCACAGGCATCTTAGTGGTTCTGTTATTCAGCCAACAAAACCAATGCTTTCTTTACTATTCATTTTATTATTTGTGTGACAAATTTCAAAACAATATATAGATCAAAATCTGTGTTTTAGAATATTTGAAACAGCCAAAATGATTTTTGAAATCTTAGGAGGAACATTTTACTCCTCAAATATTTTATTTTCTCATAGATATCACCAAATGTTTATCTAACTTGAAATAATAAATTAAGTACTTCACAGTCACTTCCTAAAGTCACATGAATGTATCCTTTTGACCATCATTTCCTCAATGTAATTTGGTAGGAATAGCACACAGGGGAGTGGAAATAATCATGCTCAGTATCAGAATGGTCCACAAACAAGAATTAATATTGATGAACACAGGGCATGAAGCTCTCTGTGAATATTAGGCTTCAATAATGTGAATCAGCTTGTAAGTAACTATCAAGTTCATCCATACTCAGTTAATATATAATTGTCGTATTCCGTGGCTTGGTTTGCATATATTAAAGTTAATAATCATATATTCATAAACATAGGAGATTAGTATAAAGATTCTAATTTAGAAGTTTATGTTTAGTAAATTCAACTTTAATAATAACGCCTTATGTTTACACAGTGCTTATACAGTTCAGAAAGTTTTT
>NW_011888802.1:4407943-4410478 GCF_000151845.1 Pteropus vampyrus | reverse complement strand
CCTTCTTACATTATTTATCTGTGAAAGTAAACAGCTGTTTTGAAGAGGTAAATACTATTGCTGCAAACCACTGTTATCATATTTAATTGACATCCTAATTCTGCATATTCCAGGAAGTTGGCATATGTTTCCTATTCCCTTGGTTCTGATACCAAGTTACACTACTGTACAGTACCTGATACTTTTATGATTTTTAGTAAAAATGTTGGTTGAATAAATGAGTATGTGTGCATCAGGAAACAATGGCCTTTTTCCTTATGAAACTTTACCATCACATTCATTTTCTTTTTCTGCCTTAGCAATTTCCTACAAATTGAGCAACTTAAAATAACACAGATTTATTATCTTGAAGGACTTGAGTCCGGAAGTTCAACACATGTCTTACTGGGCTAAAATAAAGTTGTTAGTAAGACTGTATTTATTCCTGGAGCACTTGCTTGCAGTTATAAGGCTTATGTCCCTGTTTCCCTAAAGGCTAACAGTTCTCAGCTGTCCTTAGCTCTTAGAGACCTCTCTTCTGCCCTTGAATGTGGATGCCTTCATCTTAGAGCCAGCAACAGACGATTGAACCCTTTTGTTCTACTGCTTCTCTTTTCTGTTTGCAAATAGAGAAGGTTATTTGTTTTTAATGACCTTGTGATTACTTTGAACATGCCTAGGTAATACAGGGTAATCTCCCTATTGTAAGGTATGCAGACTATACTTGTTAAGTCTCTTTTGCCATGTAATGTAACATATTCCCAGGTTCTAGAGATTAGGCCACAGGCATCTTAGTGGTTCTGTTATTCAGCCAACAAAACCAATGCTTTCTTTACTATTCATTTTATTATTTGTGTGACAAATTTCAAAACAATATATAGATCAAAATCTGTGTTTTAGAATATTTGAAACAGCCAAAATGATTTTTGAAATCTTAGGAGGAACATTTTACTCCTCAAATATTTTATTTTCTCATAGATATCACCAAATGTTTATCTAACTTGAAATAATAAATTAAGTACTTCACAGTCACTTCCTAAAGTCACATGAATGTATCCTTTTGACCATCATTTCCTCAATGTAATTTGGTAGGAATAGCACACAGGGGAGTGGAAATAATCATGCTCAGTATCAGAATGGTCCACAAACAAGAATTAATATTGATAAACACAGGGCATGAAGCTCTCTGTGAATATTAGGCTTCAATAATGTGAATCAGCTTGTAAGTAACTAGCAAGTTCATCCATACTCAGTTAATATATAATTGTCGTATTCCATGGCTTGGTTTGCATATATTAAAGTTAATAATCATATATTCATAAACATAGGAGATTAGTATAAAGATTCTAATTTAGAAGTTTATGTTTAGTAAATTCAACTTTAATAATAACGCCTTATGTTTACACAGTGCTTATACAGTTCAGAAAGTTTTTTTTCATATTACCAAATATAATTTTTACAAACAAACTGTAACGTTGTTATGACAACATATATAATTTCTATTCATTGACAGATTCAACATGTGGCGATGATCATTAAACTAGATCTTTCAGTTCCTTATTTTAGTTTCTAGTTTTTTGTATATTTGTGTGTATGTTAGTAAAAATATTTAAAGAGATGATATTAGACTGGATAAGACTATATGTGTGATAAAGATGGTATGAATTTCTTTTAAAGGAAAAAATTAGAGTAAATGAATTCCTGAAGATCTCCCTCTCTAGCTCTTTTTTCAAACCTCTCTGCAGAGTAGAGGAGAGATTAAGTATATTTTAGATAAGATGAGAATTACTTCAAACTTCAGTTACTTAACAGTTTTACAAACATCTTACAACTTAAAAACAGTTTTATTTGTTTGTTTTTTTTTCAAGATAATGTTTTTTGATGCCTATATCCATACAGGCATCAAAAACAGTTAAAATAATTAAAGTCAATAATACATTTAAGGGTAAAGATTTGTCAGTCACTCTGTGATACTCCTGAATATGAGTTATTGCTTATTTACTTACAGCAACCTGAGGTAGAATTTCCTTAAATTATAGCTACCCGAACTCTAAAAATTCTAATTATTCTTGTTATTTCATCAACCTAAGTAGTGAAAGAGTAGTCAGATTAAAAAAAAAAAAAAAAAAAAGATTTGGAGAACATTCCTCTAACATAGATGTTGAGCATCTATTCCAAATCTAAATCTTTAAATGAGTTCCATGACTTCCTGCTAGTTTGTTATCTGATTTTATGTTTTTAAAAATTAATCTCTTGTGCCAATAAATCATTACTTAATTTATACTTCACATGAACTATCTCAACATTCCACTAAATATTAGAAACTTAATGTGCTAATTATTCCCTATTGTCTTTTTGTTTAGTAATTCTCAACCGTTGAGATTCTAATTGATATTGAATTTACATTTTATTATAATTTACTAGATCTTGTGAATAGCAATGAATTGTAGTAGCCCATAAAATGCTCTATATAGCCTTGTTTATTGAAACAAGGACATTTCTCTAATACAGAACAAAATAAAATTGAGTGAAAACCAGCCGAATATTAAAAAGAAT
>NW_011888802.1:4379627-4407893 GCF_000151845.1 Pteropus vampyrus | reverse complement strand
TTCCATGACTTCCTGCTAGTTTGTTATCTGATTTTATGTTTTTAAAAATTAATCTCTTGTGCCAATAAATCATTACTTAATTTATACTTCACATGAACTATCTCAACATTCCACTAAATATTAGAAACTTAATGTGCTAATTATTCCCTATTGTCTTTTTGTTTAGTAATTCTCAACCGTTGAGATTCTAATTGATATTGAATTTACATTTTATTATAATTTACTAGATCTTGTGAATAGCAATGAATTGTAGTAGCCCATAAAATGCTCTATATAGCCTTGTTTATTGAAACAAGGACATTTCTCTAATACAGAACAAAATAAAATTGAGTGAAAACCAGCCGAATATTAAAAAGAATGCTGTTTAGTTTTCTGAACTGCATTTTTCAGTGTTGCAAGTGAAATGACTGTCTAGGGTGTAACAAATACAATAAATTAGAAAAGATGACTTAGTCTTTAGGATTTTCTACAAAATAATTTTTTTAATCATTAAATACTGACCTAATTTTGGAGGGAAGTTAATGAAATCTAGCTGAAAAGCTATTACACTTGACCAAAATGGCCTTAATATTCCCCTTAGCTTGACAAAGCTTTAGACAGTCTTTATTCTGATTCTTGGCCCCTGACCTCCCTTTTCTTGGAGCATTTACTTTAGAAAACTTGTACTGTTAAGTGCTTTCTCTCTTTGAAATATATGTAAACATTTTTAAGAGCTAAATAAACCTCCTTCCAGGACTGAAAAATGTCTTTTTCAGGAACCCAGGCGCCATCTCTTGAAATGTAACCATCAAAGAAGATAGAACCCTTACCCTGCAGAAGACTAGGAGCCTAATAAGTAGGCCTCTTCTTCAAGTTGTAAAACCACCTCTTGTCACGAAGTTATGACAAGGTCATTTTTTCTTTGGGTAAAAGCAGTTAATAAACTCAGATAGCCATCTCAATTACCAGGTGAATCTGGGATGTCATGTGTGACAAATGTTGCTATGAATCCTTTTACTTGAGAACTAGCTATTAATAATTTGAGAACATGTGTGTAATGGGTTGTGTCTGCTTGGCTACCTAAAAGGATGAGATTCTTTTCTAATTTTCCAGTCTCTTATTGGATTGCCTGTGGTATGCATGACATTCTGGTTTAATGCATATTCAATAATAAGATCGTTTTCTTTCATTAATACCTGGGTAGAGAGGTTTTCTGGGTTGGCAAGTGATTTTTTCTTTTTATTTCTCCAATAACCTCCTCTGGATTTGTAATCTTCTATTTTCTGAACAAAAAGTTTCTGGATGTGCGTTACATAAAATTTAGAAGATGTTACAACTCAATACAAATGGTAAAATTTTTCTTTGTGGGCATTTTGTATAGATCGAGAAAACACTGATCAAGAAGAAGAAATTTGGAAGGCCTCTTCTGCCATTTGGTTATGATATCAGGGCTTGAGTGAGTTACAGAATTTCAACCTGTGTCCATTATCAGTGGTTCAGGAATAGATACATGTGAAACTAATGAGAGCCTTGCTCTTGACTTTTGTTGCCACTATTAGGAATGATGCTAGGTTTGTGCACTTCTGTTCCATAAAACTTCCAAGTACCACTTGCCACTAGAGAGCCTGAGAGAATGAAGTTAAGGAGAGGCAAACAGCAGAGAAAGCAGAAGTAGGAAGAAAGAGACTTAGAGTTCTGAGAACATCCTTGGAGTATTTCAGTCTAACTCTTTAGTCTTAAAATATTCTAATTCGTGCTTATATCATTTTCAAGAGAAAAATCTGAATTGTGTCACCTATAATGTTATCACATGAAAGGAGTAAATCTTGAAATATTAAAAAGCTATATTTTTATATTTACTCTTTTGAGAATATCTGTTGAACACTTATCATGGGTCACACACTCTTTTAGTAGAAAGGATTCATCAGTGAACATATCAGAGAAAAATATCTGGATTCAGCCCCTTTTACTCTAGTGAGAAAGTTAGTTAAGAAACTAAGTAAGCAAAATACATAGAGTGCAAAGGAAACAAAATATTCCAGGAAATGAAAAGATGAAGTATGTGAGTCAAAACTTAGATAAGGAAGCCAGGCAGACCTTGTAAAGTAGGTGAGTTTTTATTTAAAGACCTGTAGGAAGTAAGAGAGCATGCCAGGAAGGAGTATGTCTGGGGAAGCAGCATCTCAGGCAGCAGGAACAGTACCAGTGCTCTGAAGGAGGAATGTGCTAACCTTGTTTGAAGAGCATTGACTAGACCAGTATAGCTAGACTGAGTGAAAGTGTGAGGGAGTAGAAGATGGCCTGGGACAGTTATCTGAATGAGGCATTGTTCTCCTAGTAAGGACTTTACTCTGTATGAAATGTAAAGGCAATTGATGAATGTATCAGAGGACTGGCATTAGATTTATATATTAAAATGTATTATTTGGATTTTTCAGTATATACTATTTTAATAATAATATACTTGGTTATAGTAACTAATATGTTTCTACCATACTTACTTTGTGCCATGATAATTCATTCTGATAGCTTAGGATTCAGTTCTATAGACTCAGAGATTGGGTTGGCATCTCAGAAAGGAATACCTATTAAAAAGCAAGGATTGGGACTGGTAGACCTAGCTTTCTTTAGCCTTATTGGTGATACTTTTTCTTGTTAAAAGGAGAAAATACTGTGAATTAATTCTAAAAACTAAAATTAATTTGAAATGTAGTAGAAAAAATAGGTTGTAACCACTATAAACTTTCAGAACTCTTTATTTTCCCTTTGCTGACCGATCTTATCTTTTTTACACACACACAAAAACTCGTCAAAGCACAGAACGCTTAAACACTTAGTTAGTGAGATAAGATTGACCCAGAAAATTACCAGCCTCCAACTCTTCCAAAAAAAAAAAAGGAAAAAAGAAACAAAGATATTGTGTTAGATTTGAAAAAAATGCTTACTATAATGCAAAATCAAAAAAAATTGATTTTAGTTTGTGTGCTTTTTATCTTTTAGCCCTTTAAAAATCAATTATTTTTATTGTAATTTTTATAGTAGCATAATTATTTTTTAATGTACATGTGTAAGTAATGAAAGTCTCAAGTATGCTGCTTAAGTAGAATTACCAAAGGACATCTTATCTGGTACCTAGGGCCATCAAATCTTGCTTTAAAGGTAAAGCCTTGTTTTTAAGGTCTAAGTCAGTCTCACACAATTAAACTGGGTGTTTAGCTGCAAATTAGAAAGTTATCTTTCAGTTAAAAATATTTGAGTCATGTGTCCTTCCTTCTCTTTCTAAATGTATTGCTCATATTTTTAATCTTAATTTTCTAGAGTTTATAATTTAAACATGTTGCAGAGTACCTATTTTGTTTACACTTATAGAACCAATTGAGAAATAGTTCTTATCCTGTTAGATGTACTCTCTAATCTCAAAAAATATGATGTGGAGATTATGTTTTATTGCTGCTTATAAAATGCATTAGTGAATTATTTAATTCCAACAATTTATGTTTTAATCCTCCCAAAGCTCTTCATTCTAAAAGAAATATCTGGAGGTGGGGAACTCTCAAAATTGTTTGCTGATTACTAGTAGCAAAACCTGCTAACATTAAAATAAAAAAAGCAGAAATTGATACAGTTTAAAATCTCATTGTGATGGTATATCCTATCTCCCCCTAAGTGTTTCTACTTTATATTATTAAATGAAAAATTAAATTCTTTCATATGCAGGTCTAAAATGATGATTTGATTGTATTAATATATACTAATATATATATATATAAATATACGATTCACATAAATACAAATAATACATACGTTATATAAATTATGTAACTAATTTATATATATATATATACATATACATATATAATATGTTATACCATCTGTTCCAGTGAAAAGTCTGAATAAGAAGCATCATGGTTAACTTTCCTGAATCTATTCAATCCATCGCCCCACTGGCTAATGACAATGTGGTTTTAGGAACTGTATCTAGCTCCAGAGTGGGTCTGATTAGGTTAAGCCAGAGGTTAGAAAACTTATTATTTTTTCTATAAAGGGCCAATTAGTTAATATTTCAGGCTTTGCTAGCCAAGAGACATTATCAAGGATATTATATAGGTACTTATATAACAACAGAAGACAAATTTCCACGCATTTTATATTGCCAAGATTGAAAACTTTATTTATGAACACTGGAATTTGAATTTCCCATATCTTTCTTTTTTTTATATATTAAATTTATCGAGGTGACATAGGTTAATAAAATTATATAGGTTTCAAGTATATAATTCAATTATACATCATCTGCTGTCACATAGCGTTGAGTGTGTGGCATGGTGATATAGTGGTGAGTATAGCTGCCATCCTATACTCTTCATGGGTCAAAAATATTATATTCTTTTTTTATTTTTTTGTAACATTTCAAAATACAAAAATAATTCTTATTTCCTGAGAAGTACAAAAGCAGGCTGTGGGCCAGATTTGGCCCAGGGATGGAGTTTCCTGAGGACTTTAACTCTTTTCTCCCTTTGTTTTTTGGTCACTAAAAGCTTCAGGAACCCAGGCTTAAACTAAGCTACACTGTTTTAAATTTCATTCAAACATATAAACTTCTTTGTTAACCTCCCATTTTAGTCACAGTAGTCTCTCTTCTTTTTTTCACTATCTGGGTGTTTTGTTTATTTTAAATTACCATGGCTAAAATATTAATTCTCATTTTATGCATAAGGATTAACTGAATTTTCTGTTTTTGACATACAGCACAGTATGGTTCATCTTGATAACACTACATATTTATCTTCTGCTTGTTCCTTTCACTCCAGAACAACTCTCTTCTTCCATCTCTTTCCCTCTCTAAGGGCTTCCTTTACTCGTTTCTCATACAATATGTGTATCTTCACACCTCTTTGGGAAAAAAAAAAAATCCCTTCCTTTAAAGTAAAGCTTGTTATTATGTAAGATGAATTAAAGGGTAAGATTATGTGGCCATAGAATACTGAAGTGATGATGACATGGCATAATTTATGTTAAAATTACAAAAATTACTGTCATTGCTTTCTCTCTGAGCTCCTGTAAAAAAAAAAAAGAAAAGAAAAATGCAAATACTGCAGTTTTTCTCCTAGGCCCTTAGGCAACTATATTTTTATAACTGCTTGCTAGCACACTAACTGTAAGGAGACAAAGTGGGGGAAAGAGAATTAAAACTTGGATGCAGAGGAGTTCTAGGTGGTCAAAGGGATCTGAATACAAAAAGAAACAGGATCATGAATTTTTTATATACAAATTTGCTAACGATTGCCTCATAAGGTAATTGTTTTGGGAGGTAAACAATTTTCAACAATGAATTTTAAATAGAGAAGTAAAGATGATCTTGTAGGTGTCTGTATAGGGAAAGATTGATTGTTAATAATATTTTCTGAGTTCAATATCAAAATCACTACCTTTGTTTTCATCACCTAAGGCTAATAATATTAAATACAGAAACTGGAGTTAATTGTCATTCATGTTTAAAAACAGCAAAAGGTATGCATCATCAGAGGAAAACTGAGAAAATATTGACCATTAGAGCAGCCTCATTAAGAGATTAACCTGAAAGCCCTGGAATGAGATAATTTAGGATGAAAATCTGGCTCAAAGTTCAACATGCTATATCACCATGGACAAGTTAGTTACCTTTCATGACTTATTTTATGCGTCTCTAAAGTAATGGACTTGTTTAGAGAATAATAGAGATTATTTCTGTGTTTATAATTCCTATATACAATATTTGTTCATTAAATGTTCTTTATATACCTAGAGATGTTCAGCTTCTCAGTTCTTGCAGTTTCTGAATTTTAGAAATAGCAAAAAGATACCAAAAAACTTAGACATTAATAATAAAGAGTTCCTTTCCTTTTATAACTATGGTTGGATTTAGCAGACAGATCTAAGCATACTAGCAACCTCCTCTAAAAGTCACCCTCCCCTTAATAATGTGGGAGGTTTGTAAAATGATTACAAATAAAGCCAAATATTTTATTTAAATTGAGATGATTAACTCTGATATTATTTATTTTTATGTGTGTGTATTTTAAAAACTGATATTTTATTACTACCAGCAGGAGTAGCTGCATGAGATGGTGTCGTCTGTGAGGAGATGATGATGGGGAGACTGGAAGGAAATGGGTTGGGTCTGGAGGCCAGCTCCAATGGCTCCTCAAATATACTTCTGGGAACAGATAAAGGAGACATGGAAAACTATTGCTGTGCTGCCATAAAATTAAGACATTCTTGGAAATCTAGCTGCCCATCATACTTGATGTCCAGTTTCTTTGTCATGCGATCAAAGACACCGGGATCCTTCCGGTTCTTTGTGAAGGCAGCCAGTTCTGTATTCATGAACGTTAGGAATTCAGTCTTGACAGGACTGTACTTGTTATCCTTTCCAGCATACTTCTGGAAACACTAATCAGAGACTGCACAATTTGGAGTGGAGCGAGGTTCAGAGGCTGTGCGCAAGGAGCTCTCAAGATTAATTCTGATTTTATTTTTTTACTTTTATTTTTTATTAAATCTATTTGGGTTACATTAGTTAATATATTTAAGTTATATAGGTTTCAAGTGTATAATTCAATAATATGTCTTATGTATACTGCATTGTGTGTTCACCATCTAAAGTTAAATTTCCTTCTGTCAACATATATTTGACCCCCTTTACCCTTTACTACCTCTGATTTTAAATTGCAACAAATGCCTGACGCAAGGAGAATCCAGATGAGAAAAATGATTATAAGTTAATTTCGGTTTATTTTTTGAGATTTGAAAATGATAGTTACTTATACTTGGTTGAAAATAGCCATAAGCATGGGGGTGAAAGTCCACTAATTAAGGAAATTAAATAAACTTCATAAATTTTACCAATCGAAAATTTTTTCTCATTTGTTAATTAATTTCTAATCAATAATAAACTTATCAAATTGTTATGCTCAAGATGTTTCTGTTCACTTGGTGAATGGTTCTCCACGAAGTCTCGTTGTACAATGATTATTCTTACAAGTGTGTCAGATTTCCTCGATAATTTCCTGCACTTCTCAGTTGTCATCGCTGCCAACAGAAATTTAAACTGCTTCTGAGATTATTGCTTTGGGAAGAACCACTCCTCAAATTTCATATCTGTAATTTAAGGTTCATTATGTCATAATTCACCATTTTATATAGAAAGCCCTGTGTTTTTACTGCAAAACATTTTGACAATTTAAAGGAAAGATAATTTAACATTTTAGAGAAGAATTTTAGATAAGCAATTTTTACCAAGAGACATAGAGAGGAGTCTGTATAATGCTGTATTGTATAATTCATCATATTTGGGACATGTTTGAAAAATATATAAAAAGACATAAGTGCAAAATTTTATTTATATTTCAAACCCTATTTAATATAAAACTGGCATAAAATGTAATGATAAATAATATTTTACCATTTGTACATTATCATTTATGTTCATACAAAAGCATCTTTTGACAATTCAATTTTTACAAAGTTCAAAGTAGCCCCTGTAACTTTCTCAACATTAAGAGAGTGGGCAATAAGATAAGGCCAATAGTAGAAAACCCTGACATTTGTGATTCCTAGTCTGAGCATCTACAAATGTTAACTGTGTTTCTGACGGCAGATTAATGCTGCTGCAGAGTGTATCCTACTGATAGATTCACAAAATGACTTTAGCAATTAGGTGTGCTATTTCTGACTTTAATGGTTTGTGCCAAATGCATTAATTTTTGGAAAGGTGCATTAAAAAATAAATTGTAACATGTCTATCTGCAGAACCAATAACAAATATACACTCTATATGTTAAAATATTAGAAATGCTTGATGTTGATCTTCAAAATAAGTAGGTAAATTTACATTTTAATTACTTGGAAGAATTTTCTATAATGATGCCAGGGTTTTTTATGATATTGAAAGATGAATTCAACTTTTTCTCAAAGTATATAACTAGATTATACAGCAAAAAGAAGACAATATATAACAAAAGTTTTTATATTTAAAAATATTTTTTCCTTTTTGTTCCTGCAAATTTGTGGTTAAAAACTATTTGGCATTATCCTGCCATTCTTAGGTCATATTTGGCATCAGTTTTGAATTGTGATATAAAAGGTTCTGGGTCACTAGAGCAAGGGCAGCCACTTTAGGAGAAGTGAAAAAAAAAATAGATTTAAGGGGCAGGGCTAATGGAGGATTGCTATTTTGGCAGGAAATCCTGACATTGATAGAACTGTGTTATTACATACTTATAAATATAGCATTCAGTAAGAAAAGCTCAGTGTTAGCTCAAAGTAGTTAGGAAATCAGAACTATTGACATGGACAATTGTGTGAAAGCATCAGATTACTTTTTAAAGATTTAGAGCAAGTAAAAGTTTCCCTAATTTGAGACAAAATTGATGACTTGTATGTCCTATGTGACCTTGAAGAAGTTGATTAATCTTATCGCCCTCAATTTCCTTACAAGTCAAGTGAGAATTACATGAGATTATATAAAGCTAGAGCCTGGAACAGCATGCACTCAATACTAAAACCATTATTCTTACTGGAGAATGGACTACTTTATTCAAATATTGTGGCTAATTGAGAAATATCACATATAACTGCACAGAATTTATTTTTATACAATATAAATTTAAATTAGAAGTCACAAAATAAATTAGAAAAGAAGCACAATAGAAATTTGATGTTTCAATTCAAAATAACCGTTTATTTTTTTAAATGTTATTTTTAGTTTTAAGTATACAGTACATTGGCTAGACATTTATATAGTTTTTAAAACTATCCCTCTGATTACTTTTTCTCTCCTCTGGCTCTCCACCTAGCCATTACATTAATGCTAACTGCATCCCCTATCCCCATGATCATCTATCAACTACTAATTTGTATTTCTTTAACCCTTCACTGCATTCTCCTAGCCCCTCAGCCTCCCTCCCCTCTGGCTGTCACCAGATTGTCCTCTATTTTTGTGAATCTGTTTTTGATTAGTTTGTTCTTTTTGTTCCTTAGATTCTGCATATAAGTGAAATCATCTGGTATTTATCTTTCTCTGAGTTATTTCACTCAGCATAATAACCTCTGAGTCCATCCATTGTTGCAAGTGGTAGGATTTCATTTTTTTAATGGCTGAGCAATATTCCATTGTATATATGAACCATAATTTCTTTATCCAATTGTCTGTTGATGGGCATTTAGGTTGCTTCCATATCTTGGCTCAAAATAATCATTTATTAATATAAATTACCATTTTACTCTAGAAATTTAGATGTTTCATTTAATAATTTATGCTCTATTTGGATTAAATACTCTTTGCCCATGCAACATAATCCTTCTTTAAAAATTTTCAATTTGATTAATATGTGCATTGAACTTTGTATACATATTATTTTACAACCTACTTAATAACTGAATGTACAAACACATTCTCTAATTATTTCCTGTATTTATTATAATTCCTGATAGAATATGAGCCACTTGTAGTGAGGCACTGGGTCCACATTATAGTTTTTATACCTTCAATGATATGACACAATTTTGAAATATAAATGTTTTATAAATAATTGACAACCAATTATACTATATATGTATACAATACATATATTTTCAAATTTTGATCAAAGCAGGGTTATTGTGAAAAAAAACTTACCTTTTTATGCCATTTTTCATTGCTATCAGACTTTACCTTTCCTATCATTGGAAAACATGAAATTGCCAGAGGTATTTCTGGGAGGTAATATACATAGAGAATCAAGCAACTAGGGATCTGAAACTTGTCCCAAGTTTTTTTAAATACTGGAACTGAGATGCCAGCAGGTAGGACTGATGGGATCTTTACTTCAAACCTCTGGAAGAACATTCTGAAGGAATATGAGAGTTCATTCTGAGCCAGGAAAGAGTGCAGCAGAAGGGCAAGATTCAAATACCTTTAGGTGGGTAGTGTTTTTCTTCAGAGGGAAGTTGAAGATATTTATACTTGCCTTTTATAGAGAGATATGAATCATTATAATGATAGTTCTGGGCTTACCTACACAGGACTTCCATGAAAGTCCTTTGGATATAACGTAGAATAAACTGGGGCAGCAGATCACTGAATCATAGGGCTTATTTCTGAAGACTGAAGCAGATACAAAAATAAAGCTTCTGAGAATGGAAACTCTCTTTAAGAGATAAAATATAATTATAGGAAGCTGTTTTCACAGGAAGACCAAGGAGATCTTTAGTCCAAAATACCATTAATATGCAATGCACTTCAGAGAAAAATAGACAATCAGATAGTCACTTTCCACAGCATTCCCTGAAAGAACATTGGTATTTCTCATTAAGAAAAAGAGAATAAAACATCGTGGCAGGAAAACCAAGAAAAATGAATGATCTACAAATTGGGGGCAAGAGTCAGAGGCAGTTATATAGCCCTTTAACCAAAAATTATTTTCTGATTTCAGTAAAAGAAATGACACAGGAAAATACAGGTCTTACCTAAGAACTCACGAAGATAAATCAGTTGAGAAATAGTTAAAAACCCAGTGACCTGAATACCTGGGTGGCATATTCCAAATCATAACCAAAAACCCTGTAAGTTAATCCTCATCTTACCAGGAATATCATTCTTTAATACCTCTGAGTTACAGAGTTAATATTTCAGTGATTCTTTTTACCAAAATGATTGTTTCCTAAACTTGTCATAATCAGATTTTGAAATGTGCTATTATTCTCCAATAAATTTCTTAATTATATTATTTTCCAATGAAATTATGTTGCATGTGTCTTTTAAAAAGAGAAAGAAGACACCTTAATAACGGAATTGTCTGATAAGTCTGTCTGTATACAACACTTAGACAGAGGCTTTAGAATGAAGGGGTTTTTTTACTTATTTATTGAGTTTAATATAGAAATAACACATGCCATTTGATATATCTTTAATTTTAACCTAACTTCTTATATCTTCAAGTGGCCTTCTCAGGAACTCTGCTGAATTTTCAATGACCATAACAACAATAATTATACACCTGTTTGAAGGATAATTTTATATACATATAAATTTTAATGTACAAGAAAATAAAATTTTTTCCTTTAAATGATAGCATTAGCTTGGCCTTTATTAGTATTATTTTTTGAGTCCATCTACTATTTGGATTTCCACTATATTTGCTCTTTGATATCCCCTCTTCTTTAGCCTATCCAGAAGAAATGCTGGGAGAGTTTCTATAATATTAACAGGGTCTGTCTGGGCATGTCTGTAATATACATTTTTTTTTCTTCTTTTACTATATATAATCAGTAGAAGAAATATTATTGGCTTTAAGCATGAGCCCAAAGTTGATCATTTATTCTTTCTTTCTCACTTATATTGAAATGTGCTTTTTTTTAATGATCTTTTTTTATTTAACTGTTAAAGTCCTTACATTGGGATTATTTTTGCCAGTATTCTCCCTTTCCTTTTTCTGAATATACAATTCAAGCAATCATAAAAAGATATATTAATCTTTCCTTTATTTTTCTCCTTTTCCCCCATTTTTCATTGTATAACCATTATTATTCTAGATGGTTAAGAACCTAGTAGATAAAATTTTCAGTAAAATTCCCAATTAAAAAAAATAGCAAACTCATACACTTGACTTAAGACATTTCTCTAAAATAAATATTTATTGAAATAGTTAACTAGGAAAAACATCACCAAAAGTCTGTGAGGATTATTTTGTTGTCAATTTTCTGGCAAATTTAAACTCAATCAACTTTGATTTAAATCATAACAAATCTAAAATATTTGGATATCACATGTCATAATAGATCATGTTAAATCAGTGCTATCTCAATAGCAAATAATTCGTAAGTCATTTGATTGAATTTCTTAATATATTAGTAGATGTAGTTCACCTACAGCCCCTAATAAAAGTATAACAACTCTCCTACATTTTTATTCCTAGGATAATGATTGAGAATATTTCTAAACTTAATCAGTGAATTATAATCATTTGGTAGCCAGACTATTTGATTATCATTTTTCCATGTATCTACATTTATCTACTTCTAAAAAAGGATTGAAAAGTTTTGTTAAAGTTAGTGATGTTAGCATCTCCTTTTGTAATTCAGTTCTGAAAGTAAGCCAGAAATCTCATATTTGAAGAGATGTATGCATTCTCTGTTTTCTTTAAGCAATATTTTTGAGTGTCTACTATATCTTAGAAACTGTCGTTAGTATTAAGGCCCATACAAATAACATGTTTTTAAATTGCCCCATCACTGCCCTAAAAGAATTCACAGCCTAGTACAGTGCTCTTCAGACTTGTTATTGACATTATCTGGAAAGGCTTAAAGATGCCTGTGTTCCACTCCCAATGCCCAAGATTCTGATATAATTGGAATTGGATTTGGTCTGAGCTTCAAGTTTTTTTATAATCTCTAAATGATTCTAATGTGCAGGTTAGATGTAGAACCACTGATAATGAAATATATGAAACTGATACAGAGTTCTAATAGAAGTAATTACAATTGACAAACTCGACAATTTCTTCCGACGGAATTGAAAAGGACTTAACTAAAACGGTTGATTGAATCTTGAGGGAAGAGTAGTCTCTACTAGTTATCTTGCAGAGGAATACTGAGAAGATATTCAGGCAATTTTAGTGAGAGGACAGTAAGTGCATTAACGGGTGTGCTGTTCTGAGCAGACTGTGTGTACATAAACAGAGGGAAAACATGAAGCTGTAGAATTAGGTTGAAAACAGATAACAATCATACCTATAAGTAAAAAACAAAGTATCCTATTAGTAAAAACTTTGTCATATTTATATATTTTCTTTTAATAAAGGCCAGTATAATTGCAGGTGGAATGGGGGAGAGACTGGGGCAAGAATAGTTAGCTAACTTAAAGGGAGGTGCTAATTGCCTAAGTATGGTCAGTGACAGAAATATTTCTAAAAATAGACCATTCATTGATTTAATATCAAAACATTTATTAAAGGACTATGTTTGCTGAGTAATGTGCCTGGAGATATGCCAATATATAAAACACAAGATTTACTAATAAAGAACTTATTGTATAATGGGAGAGAAAGACTCCGTCAGGACTATGTCAAGAATTCTATGTGAGTTCTTAATAGGTGGATGGCATTTTTAAACTCTCTAAAACTATCCAGAGCTATTGGTTGAAATAAATGGCAGTGAGAATTTAGTAGCCAATATTTATTCAATGCTTGCTTATATTCTTAACCTCTTAAATGTTATGTTGATCACTTTGTTTGTTCTCAGATACATTCTATGTCCTTTCTTGCTCTGTTCTGTATTACAATGGGATGCCTACTGAAAATTACATTTCTCAGGCTCTCTTGCTAACTGCTTTCTAGGTAGACTCAGGCAAGAGAGGTTTTGGAGAGAGCTTGAAGGATAAGAAGTGGAACGAAATCAGTGTGTCTTCCTTTTTTATTCTCTGTGATCTGACAGGGCTAGCTAGCATCATGATTCCAAGTTCCTGCCTGGAAGCTAATCTTTCTGTGTTCCCAACCCCAGATGGGTAGTTGCAGCTTTAGAAGGACCATATCCACCTTTTTTTCTTTAGCCTTACGAAAGATATTATCTCCTCTATATTAATTTCTGGGTTATTTTACCATCTTGTTTATCCTTTCAATTCCCACAATACCTTTGTAATCATCACCCCATCTTAAATTCCTCTGTTCTACTTGGGTTAGTTTTTATTTATTTTATTTTTTTGTAGAACTTCAACTAACCCAAATGTATTATATGATTTCATTCTCACAACAGACTTAAGAAGTAGAGACTATTCTATCCCCACTTATAAATGAGGAAGTATTGAGGGATTAAATATATTGCTCAAGGTCACACAGCAGTAACAGGGCTACTCATAGAATCCAAGTTGTCAGGTTTCAAATTCTGTGTTCTTCACTACTACTCTAATGGCTTCTAAACTTTGTTTATTGAGATCCACAAAAATGAATAATTTTTATATCACATCTCAAGACTAGTGCACACACCCACACACATATGCTTTTTTGTTTTGTTTTATTTTTCCTTTTTTTTTTTAAATTTTATTGATTTCAAGTACACAGTACATTCGTTAGACATTTATATAGTTTATAAAATGATTCCTCTAATTACTCCTTCTCTACTCTGGTTTTATACCTAGCCAATATATTAATGCTAACTGCATTCCTTGTGCCATGCTCCCCAACTCCATCACCGTCTATCAACTACTAATTTGTACTTCTCTAACTCTTCACTCCATTCTCCCAGCCCCCAAACCCACCTCCCCTCTGTCTGTCACCAAATTGTCCTCTATATTTGTGAGTCTATCTTTGTTTAATTTGTTCTTTTTGTTCCTTAGATTCTATATATAAGTGAATCATATGATATTTATCTTTCTCTGTATGGCTTATTTCACTCAGCATAATAACCTCTAGGTCCATCCATGTCATTATAAATGGTAGGATTTCATTTTTTTTAAGGACTGAGTAATATACCATTGTATATATGAACCATAATTTCTTTATTTAATTTTCTGTTGATGAGCATTTAGGTTGCTTTCAATTCTTGGCTATTGTAAATTGTACTGCTAGAATATTGGGTGCATAGATCTTTATGCATTATTGTTTTGATTTTCTTAGATAAATACCCAGAAGTGAAATTGCTAGGTCAAAAGGTATATCCATTTTTAATTTCTTGAGAAACCTCCAGACTATTTTCCATAGCGGCTGTACCAATTTGCAATCTTACCAACACTGTATGAGGGTTCCCTTTTCTCCGCATCTTCACCAACAATTGTTATTCTTTGATTTATTGATGATAGCCATTCTGACAGGTGTGAGGTAATATCTCGTTGTAGTTTTAATTTGCATTTCTCTGATGATTAGTGACCTTTAGCATCGTTCCATATGTCTGTTGGCCATCTATATTTCCTCTTTGGCGAAGTATCTGTTCAGGTCTTCTGCCTATTTTTTAATTGGAGTATTTGGTTTTTTGTTGTTGTTGTTGTTGAGTTGTATGAGTTCTTTATATATTTTAGTTATTAATCTCTTATCAGATGTATCAGAAGTGAATATCTTCTCCCAATCAGTTGATTGTCTTTTTGTTTTGTTGATGGTTTCCTTTGCGTACAAAAACATTTTAGTTTGATGTAGTCCGATTTCTTTATTTTTTCTTTTGTTTCCCTTGCCCAGAAAGACATATCTGAAAAGAAATTACTGTTAGCAATATCAGAGAGTTTACTGCCTATGTTTTCTTCTAGAAGTTTTATGGTTCAGATCTTACATTTAAATCTTTAATCCATTTTGAGTCTATTCATGTATACAGTGTAAAAAGATGGTCCAGCTTTTTTTGCATATATCTGTCCAATTTTCCCATCACCATTTATTGAGGAGACTGTCTTTACTTCATTGTATATTCTTACCTTCTTTGTCATATAGTAAGTGAGTGTATATGCGTGGGTTTATTTCCAGGCTCTCTATTCTGTTCCATTGATCAATGTATTGGTTTTTATGCCAGTACCATGCTGTTTTGATTACTGTCTCCTTGCAATATCAGGCAGTGTGATTTTGTTCTTTCTCAAGATTGCCATGGCTATTCAGGGTATTTTATGGTTCAATATAAATTTTAGGATTATTTGTTTTAGCTCTCTGAGAAAATGCCATTAGTATTTTGATAAGGATTGCATTGAATCTCTAGGGTAATATGGCTATTGTAATGATGTTGATTTTTCCTTCCTATGAGCATGATATATGCTTCCATTTACTTGTACCTTCTGACCTGCAAAGTTTCCACTGAAAAATCAGCAAACATTCTTATGGGAGTACCTTTGTAAGCATCTAATTGCCTTTCTATTGCTGCTTTTAAGATTCTCTCTTTGTCTATAACTTTTAGCATTTTAATTATGATGTGTCTTGGTGTGAGTCTGTTTGAATTCTTCTTGTTTAGGACTCTATGTGCTTTCTGAATTTGTGTGTCTAATATCTTTGCCAGGTAAGGGAAGTTTTTTGTCATTATTTCTTCAAATAGATTCTCAATTCCTTGCTCTCTCTCTTCTCCTTCAGGTGCTCCTATGATCCGGATTTTGTTATGCTTCATGTTGCCCCAGAGGTTTCTTAAACTATCCTCTTCTTTTTTTTAATTATTCTTTTTTGTTGTTGTTGTTCTTATTGGGTGTATTCTGCTTCCTTGTCTTCCAGTTCGCTGATTCAATCTCTGCTTCATCCAATTACTGTTGAATACTTCTAGTGTATTCTTCATTTCAGTTATTATATTCTTCATTTCTGTCTGGTTCTTTTTTATGATTTCTATATCCTTTTTTTATGCTTACTATCTCTCTGTTGAGGTTCTCATTTTGCTCATCTATTCTCCCCCTACGCTTGTTGAACATCCTTATAACCATTATTTTGAACTCTGTCTCTGGTAGATTGCTTGCCTCCATTTTGTTTAGCTTTTTTTCTGAAGTTTTCTTCTGTTGTTTCATTTGTGACATGTTTCTTTGTTTTCTCATTTTATTAGCCTCTCTGCGTTTGTTTCTATGTGTCAGGAATATTTGTTTTGTCTCTCAGTCTTGGCCAGATGGCCTAATGTAGAAAGTGTCCTGTGTGGCGCAGTGGCACACTCTCCCTGGCTCCCTTTGCTGGGGGCTCTGGAAGTAACATTTGTGTGGAGTGTATGTGATCTGTTGTCACTAAGCCTATATTGTTGTTAATAGATCAATGGATGAGATTAACACTCAGGCTGACTGATTGTGGGAACTGGCTGCACTCACAGGGTAAGAATTGCTGTGTGAGTGCTGACCTCAGGGAGTGAGATTTGCCCTAGCAGGTTCGTGTACTTCTTGCAACCACCCTTTGTGTGTACCGCTAATGGAGCTAGTCAGGAGTTGCTCAGTTGTGGTCTGGTTCCCAACTCTGGGTTCATTGATTTTGTGGCCCCTTGGGAGGGGCTCCCCAGTAGGCCAAAGAGGGAGCTACAAAGTGATCCACAGATGATTATTGCCTATGTTCGATCTATAGATAAGTGGAAGAGACAACACCGTAGGCAGCAGTCCTGTTATCCCCCATCCCTCACCTAGGGCAGTTCAACAGAAGGGCCAGTGCTCCTCCATGTCTGACACTGCCTGTCAATTGCCCATAAGTCTCTGAAACTGGAAAAGCCTCTGGGTGATATAAGTGTTGGCTGACACAGGGACCCCGGGAGTCTCCTAGGTCTGTTGATTAAATTTCCCCTTCCACTGCAGTGTCAGTTTACATGCCAGCACTATCTCTGTGGCTCCTTCTACAAGTTTCTACTTGTAGCAAGGTCAGCTACTGCCCACCTTGGTCCTGAATGTGCCACCCCAGGGTAGCACATTCAGTGGGCACTTTGAATGGGGCAGGAGCTCAGGGAGTCAAGGGTCATCAGGCCAGTACAGAACCCTGCAGTCTTCTGAAGAGATATTGCAGCTCGTACAGGCAACAGTGTTCTGCCCACAACTGTTTTCCCCAAAATGCGCTCACTGAGCTAGCCAAGGTCTGTTGCCTGTGCAGAATGCGCAGCCCCAGAGCCAAGCAAGACGGGGGAGGCTGGCTGTCAATGGACTGCAGGCACTTTGCAGCTTCAGTGAAGTGGGGTCTCAGGGAGACAAGGCCTATAAGAACAATACAGCCTCAGTTTTGCAGCAACTTCTATGCCTGGGCATTCCTGCTGTAGTCACAGATCACAGTAAGAACAGCTGTTGTCTGGGGTGGTCCCACAGACTCCTGAGCTCCCTAGATGCAATACTGTAACTCTTGCAGGCAGCAGAGGTCTGCCTGCAACTGCTTTCCTTGCTGTGCCCGCCCTGTGCTAGCCAAAGTTTGTTGCCTGTGTGGATTGGGAGACCCAGGGGGAGGGGCAGGGCAATGGCAGTTCACTGTCAGTGAGCAGAATGGGGCAATTTGTGGGTAGCTTGGGGCAGGGTCTCAGGGAGACAAAGGCAATCAGTTGCAGCCTCAGTATTGCTGCAACTTTGGTAACTGTTTTCATGTTTCCGCAAAAGTCCCAGAGCACAGCAAGACCAGCTGCTGTCTGGGACTGGCCCACAGATCCCTGAGATCCACCCAATTTCCTGTTGGCAGCAGTAATCTGCCTGAAACTATCCCCAAAACACGTGCTCACAGTGCAGGTTGCCAGCTGTGAATGTTTGGATCTGAATCTGCACAGAGCGTGGCGGCCATCCAGTAACAAATGCTCTGGGCAATTTGCATGTTGGGTGGGGTGGCCCAGTGCCCTCTGGCCAGAACTTCTTATGGCTCTGTGGGAGGGGTCTGTAGAGTCAAGCTGGTAAGATCTATAGATTGACCTGTAGGGATTCTGGATTAAGGCTCAATGGTAGCTGCCCTTCCAGCCCAGTTCTGGCACCATGTAATGTAGACTTTCTCAGTATGAATCCCACGTGAGACTCTGACCCACTCCCTGTGTCCTGCGTGAGTGTTCGCAGGTCAGAAAGCCTGTGCGTGTTTCCTTCAAAGGGGCATCTAGGGTTTAAGTCTCCTTATCTCTCACCCAGATGGCCGGAACCCGCTCTGGTTGTTACAGTCTGAGTTATCGGAATCTCTTCTTCCTTGCGCTAAGGAGCCCCCAATGAAGCCAGGACCCCCCCTCTCCTTCAGGGGAACCTCTGCAGACTCTCTCTCCCTCCCAGTAATCCCCCACTACCCACAGGTGCCAGTCCAGCCCAAAACACGACTTTGCCCCTCCTACCAGCTTCGATATGGCTCCTTCTTTATACTATAATTTATAATTTGGTTGTAATTTCAATGCGGATCTGAGAGGAGGCAAACCCTGTTTTTACCTAGTCTGCCATCTTACACCAGGGCCTCCCATACGCATATGCTTTTCATAAAAAGTTTTACTAAAGAACATCTCTTCTTATGTATAATTTATTGTAAATAATATTAGATGCTTTAACAACAGTTAGAATCTATAACCTAAGAGAGGTTTATTTTTCACTTTCCTCATTTTGCTTCAAGTAGTCAATTAGGGACCTAGTAGATGAACATCTCCGAGAACCTCCATGTCCTTCATTGAATTCTTCTAATCAATCCAGGATCAAAGAAAGACTGCAGTGTAAGATTGTACACATTTTCTTAAGCTTCAGTTTGCAGAAAATCATTATTTCTGCTCACATTCTAATGACTAGAAGTAGTTACCATCTCACCTAGATGCAAAGAGACTTGGGTTTATAGTCTATCATGGTGCCCTGAATAAAAACAAAATGGATTTGTCTATCCATATGTTGTCTGTGATAGAGTGAGCCCTGTCAATAACTCATATAGATTAAAAGCACCTTAAGTTCTTTGCCACTCCTTCAATTAAAAAGTAAAGAATATTTTCCTCTGCCTTTGCATCTCGACTGCTCATGATGTTTGTTTTAACTAGCAGAATATGGGGGAAGTGATTCTTTGATATACAGTCTTAGAGGTTGTAAGGATGTCCCCTTTATTCTTCTGGAGAGAGAAGCCATGGAAAATGAGACACCATGAGGAGGCAGAGACAATATAAAACTTCATCCTTCAGTCAATGCCAATGATGTAGACATATGAGAAGCTGAATGCATCTGAGCTGATGAATCCAACTGACACCATGTAGAACAGAACTGCCTGTTCAACCCACAGAATTATAATAAATAATAAATTGTTGCTTTTCAAGCCATAAAATTTAGAGATAGTCTGCTATGAAGCAATAGAAAACTGAAACACCAAATATGGATTTCACTTTTTCTCACATACATAGAACACACTCACTACCTCCCTGAGAGATAAAGAACCCCATTCAATCATTGCCTCCTACTAAAATTCTATCTCCAGATAATACAGAATACTCTCCATCTTGTCTATATGTAGCTCTTTGTGGTTCATCATTGTTCTCCAAGGCATTGCATCTGCCATGAGTTTAGTAATTGTGTGTGCTGTGTTATTTTCTATCCTGCTATATCATAGTCTATTAAATTTTATTTTAGTAAAACTGAGGGTCACATGACTCACTAAATAGATTTCATGACTTGCTGTGAAGAGATTCCTGAGAAAAGCAGCATATTCTGTTTTAATGACAGAACATGGACTATTTCTAATAGTTTTCTTAAGCAATAGAGTATAAGCTATATAAGCAATAGAGTTCTATTAAGATAACTGATAAAGGAGTGATGATCACAAATATGAAATGAAAATAAGCAAAACTGATAAACTGTCAAGTATATTTTGAGGTTGTAAGTGGAACATCAAGTGTGTGTGTGTGTGTGTGTGTGTGTGTGTGTGTATGCCTATATAGTAACCTTTCAATAAGAAAACTAAATTTACCAAAACTTTTAGAAAATGTTCTTTGTTTTTTTCTGGGCTACCCTTTCAGGATAATAAAAATGAAACAAATTTCTTGGTTTGTGGGGTAGGTAAACTTTGTACAGTCTCCTTTGCTTCCACCAAATATTCTGCTATTCAGTAAGAATTAGTTTTTCTTATGGTGACTTAGGGGCCAAAACACATGGTCGCCAAAGAATTATGAAATATGCCATTCACCCTATGTCCTTTTATAAAAGGTATGACACGATTACATTTTTAAAAGATTTTTAATAAGGATTCTTTCCGTTGAACCTCCTTTAATCATGCCTCTGGAATCTTATTTAGTCAAGATTTTATGGCAGCAAGAGGAGAAGAGCAGGATTTTATGAAGGGAAATGGCCTGAACGATAATAATATTTTGAACAGAATGCATCATTTAAGGTAATATAAAAATGATACGATTAATCCCAAACTATCTGCACACCACACTGAGCTACACCAGGACATTTTGCATAAGATAGTCAACATTATTACACCCCCTCCTTATTGCTATCATGATGATTTATGTACTGGAACCTGCTAGGCTTAGTTTGCTATTTTTGCTTTTCAAAAGAATATGCTATGAATCATTTAAAATACTTTGAAATGTATTTTATAGTAAATGATTGCCTTATTTTTTTTTCTATATATTGAAGAGGAAAAGTAATAGAAATTTAAACTTTTACTAAATTTTCAAAGATGTTGGGGTGAATGACATTTCAAGCAAATTAGTGGAAATGAAGAGTGGAACACATCTCCTTTTAGCAATCTACTTGATGAGTGTGGAAATTTATTTTAATTGTGATTCCTCAAACTGACTGCAGTTTGACCCTTTTTTCTCATCATGTTCTCTACATTTACATGAGTCAAATACATTTTTTAAATATTATTGCTAAGTAATTCAATTAAATATTTATTTCTATAAAATATCAAATGTGATGCATATTTAATTTACTTATTACAATTTTTCAGAGTTTGATTTCATCATTTTGTATATTTCCTGACAAACGTGATCTGGGATATTTGTTGACCCTGAATGCAATCTAATGCTACGTTCTAAGGTTCAGTAGCAATTTCTTCTACATTTACGAAAAAAATCTTTCTAAAGTATCTCAAAATAGAAATATATTGTGATATATAATGAAATTCAGCTAAAGGCCTATTTCTCAGTTTAAATACTATGTGCAGTACAGAGATTGCACAATTACTATGTATCGGAAAATTGTGTGGAGGAGTTTGAGTAATCTGGAGTATATAATCCAAAAGGTCTATCTTTTACTTGACAAGGTGGATATGAAAGTATAGAATCACAAAAACTTAGAGATTCTAGAGATGTTGTCTTAATTTGGGTCAGAAGTAAGAACTCGAAGTGATGAAAGATATAAAAACTTGTTCCACGTCAATTTAAAGTGTTTGGTGCCCTTAGATTTATAACTAATATTCTGGGGATGGTATTAAATAAAAATGATCATAACAATTAACATTTATTGAACACTGACTATATTCCCAATATATAACATTATTTAATCTTCACAAATACTACCTGAGATAAAGGCTCTTATAATCCTTATTTTACAAATGAATAGATGGAAGACCTGAGCAGAAACAATCCCCAGAGGACAGAAAGAAAAGTTGCAGGACCAGGATACAAATTCAGGTATTCTAGCCCTGCAAAAGTGCCTCTTAATAGCCAATGTTCAGGTTTGTAATAAGTCCCATGACTCTACAAATGACATAGAAGTCCTAACCTGATGTTGTTTTCAATGATTTACAGTCCAGTTTGAAAGAAAATGATTAACACATATAGAAAAAAAAAAATCATTGTGTGTGTGTGTGTGTGTGTGTGTGTGTGTGTACGCATCTCAAGAGGAAAATAGAACTAGTTAGATTCCTTCTACACAGACTTGAAGAAAATTCAAGGAAGGAATAGAACAGTGCCCTTCAAGCTAGACTGTGTCAAACCAAGATGCATAAATTTTTCCTAGGTACAGAAGGAATTAATGTCCAGAAACTCAGTTCCAAATATGTTCTTTTCTAAAAGTCAGCTGTGTGAAATTAATCCTGGTGTCAAAGACTTGTATTATTTTTTCCTGCCTCTCCTTAAAATTCAGACTCCCAGTTGATATGCAGTAAAACTTCCTAAACACCAAATAAAATAGCAGTTTGTATTATCTGTATCTGCATTAACAAAGTGAATGACGCTAATATCTGGGCAATAAATTTCTATGAAAGTCAGGATGTTTCTCATTTTTTTGTAATTCCAAAACATTAAAGGGAGATCTAATGATGATAGCTGATTTAAAAAAAAAATTAATGTTTCTAAAATATTGAAAGGGGATCTAATGCTCATAAATGATTAAAAACGAAATTTAAACGTTGTTCAGTATGTGATCTTTGGCATTAAAACTGGGAGAAAGTCCAAGAATTTAATGATACAGATAAAATATTTTTCCTTCATATATATATTTCCTTTTATAAATAAAAATAATTTTAAGGTTTTATTTTATTAAAATTAGAAATAAAATTGCATTTTAATAATTTTAAATTCTGTATTTTTAACATATAATAGTAATAAAGATACATATAATAATTACTAAAAAAGCCCAATTTATCCTATTTAAGTAGGCATTTCTAATAAAATCTTAGTTATCATATTTAATAATTATTCATCAAAATCTATAATGTATTAATAAATGGTTTCGATCAGTTGTGCACTAGTGAAAATTAACACAGGGTCTTGGAGTCTACTGAAATAAAAAGTAATCTCAATTTGTACACATATTTTTACTGCAGATACACATATTTTACTTCAACTGAGGCAGACGTCTCATAAGGAAACACTTGTCATCCTCAAGATCAGATTCCCCCTCCTCCCATTGTCTCCAGGCTGATATCCAGAATCTGGTCTCAGAAGAATCTTAGGGAAGTACAGTCTCTGCTCTGTAAGGAAATAAAATACACAAAGGAGAAATTATAGGATTTTACTAATGAAGACCTTCAAGAACCAAGAGAGCATTTTGTAAAGATCAATGAGGCCCATATTTTGTTGTTTGGAGTTAACAGTGAGCATTTAGCTAAAGGAAGCAAATTAGAAGTAATTAGTGCAGGAGAGGGAAGCAACGCTAAACTGGCAACCAGGGCTCTCTGGGAATATAAACTGAAAAGATCATACTCTTTGATAAAAGAAAGTTTATAAAAATATAGAGAATGAAATCTGGGGTGTAGATGGGGAGTAAATGAAAAATAACCAGCAGAGTGCACCACTCTGCTATTTAGTGTCTACGTATGTACTTTGGTTAGGTGAAGAAACATCCAAACACAGGGAAACACAAATTCCTGCCAGCCACTATTTTGCTGTGGCCTGATGTCAACTCTTTTATATACAATATGGAAACTAAACTGTGATATTAGCTACCATCATTACTCTTCATAGAAGATAGCACCAAATGGTGGGTGGGGAGAGGTGGGGTTAAAGTGTTAATTTAGCTAAAACAGCAATTATAGTCCCCACGGGGATAGCACATTGTATGTCTATTGGTTAGACTTTGCTTCCCTTTTCTATCATGCATTTTGTGTTCTCTCATCCTATGCTAGCACCCAAATTGTTTTTTTTTTCATTTAATTTAATTTTTTGTATTCTCTTGAGATTATTATAAATTACCAAAATAGCTATTTCTGTCTTTATAGAGTTGTTGTCATTTTTATTGTCTACTGGTGATGAATATGGTGTACTAAGTACTGCCACTATGATTCCCAAAATTTTCAGATTTATCCTCCTTAGGCCCCACTGTGCAGAAGCAGTTCCCATGGATTTCGGAATACTGTTGGGTGGGGACAAATTTGCAGCAGCTGAAAAACCTGTGTTACGTTGATAACTTTATGGGAAGAATCAAAGGAAGGCAGCAGGGCTACTTACAAAATTGAGAGCTAGAAAATAATTTATCAACAGGTGTTTTCCCCATAGCTTGACAATCCAATATGAGAATATGTTCATAATTTGAAAGGGAAAAAGCTAAAGGGAAAAATGATACTGGAGTAGTCTGGGTAATATATATTCTTTGCTTTGTTAGCAAATCTTTCCAAAATGAAACTATTCTCGGAAGAGAATTAGTGTTGAATCCAAAATGAGCAGGATAGAGGAAACAGGGGAGAAAAAAAGAGCAGTGAGGAAGTTCTCAGAGAATGCAGACTTTTAAAGTAAAATACCATATATTAACTATTTCTAAAAATAACAGAAAAAGAGTCTAGAGCCATAAATCTAGAGAAGCTTCCTAACCCTGTTGTCCCTTGCAAAAATATAGGAAAATCCACATCGCATAAACATGAACAACAGGAAAGAGTTGCTGTCAAATTCTATAAAAGCCTTAAGAGGAAAGAGAATCAGAAATAGAATATCATCCCTATAGGCAATAAAATCCCACCAAAAATATACAGAAGAAAGGAAAAATATCACCTAATGTTTCAAAATAATCTGAAATAACTTCTAAAATAAAAGAAGATGTGAAAAAAACAGCATCAATCTGTTTTGGAAAACTTTAGAGGAAATGTCATTGAAAATTAAATTTTAAAAAAAGAATGAGAAGTCAAAAAAAAAAAAGGATGAAAAAAAGTTCAACTGAAGAAGAAAATAGAAGGCACACAAATGAATAATTATTGAAATATAGTAGATATTACCTTAAGAGAAAAAGGAGGTGAACAGGAGAATAATTTTTGTAATCCGAAGGAAATTTTTAGAAATTTGAGAGAAGGAATAGATATGAAGACAGACAAAATCCAGCGCACATACAATAGGAACTTACAAAAAAGAGAACCAAAGTAATTGAGCAGTACACATTCTAAAAGCTATTCAAGAAAACTTCTGTGGAAAAAAAAAATGTAAAAGTATATGTTAGAAAGACACCATGACTCCTGGGAAAATAAACCAGATAATCTAATAAATAATAAACTAATAATTAACAAATATTAAAAAATAATAATTAGAATGGCCAACACCAGAATATATTCTAGTAAAATTATTAGATTTGAAAAAAACATAAAAAATTTTTTGATGATTCAAGTGAAACAACAAAGTCCCTTAGAAAGAAAATTAAATTGTCTTAGCCATTTTGAAAGCAGTACTTTATGCCATAAGATAAAGAAGTATTATACTTAAAATGATCAAGGAAGAAAATATGAACCAAAATGATCTTGAAATGTAAAAGCAATTATGAATATATAAGAACTCAGAGGATGTGATTCCCATCAGTTATTCTTGAGTAATAAACTTTAGAATGAGATATTAGAACAAAAAAATTATTAGAGAGACAGTAATGTAAGAACTGGGTGAGCATTAAATACATATTTGTCAAGAAACCTAAAAATAAATGATGGCTATAAAACAAAAAGTATTGTATACAGTAGCCATATGACTTCCCAATGTTAGATTCGGTATATTCGTCAAAAGTAAGCAAGAAATTGAGGAGGATATGTGAAATACATTCCAACAGGGAGACTATTTTCCCCAATGGGAAAAAATTTTGTTCTTAGTGAACAAAGATATTTTAGATACTACGACGTCTTTTGGTCCTCTAATGGCCACAATACATGAACAGTTATAATAGCTATCGGTGGTAGTAAAGTATGGGGCGGGGGAGGCGAATGGGAGGAAAATGTCTAAAAATACACCTTTAAGGAGAGAGAACACAAAAAGGTTGAGATACACTGCCTGATAGATATCAATTGAGGAGAAAGAACTATTATTTGAAGTTACATGATGGGAGACAGTAAGGAGAAGGGAAGAAGTTATAGACCATTGACAAGACCAAATATTTGATGATATGGAGAAATTTTATTTTAGAGTGACATTGTATTGTGTTTTTTTTTTTTTAAAGAAAATACATATATATGTATATATTAAATGATATTTGCAATGTTTGTAATTTAAACAAAATCTTGGATGGGGCAGGGTTGTGTTGTAGACATGAAATACTATTGGTAATGATTTGATTATTCGCTTCAGTTTTTTGATGAATCTATGGGGGATCATTATGCTATTCTTTTCTATTTTGCATATGTTTGAAATATATCATGGAAATTATTAAAAATAAATGCACTAACCTTTAAACATACACTTCAGAATGTCAAATTGAGCCCACCAGATATGCGTGTTTCTGAACACCAAAGCAGCAATCTAAAACCTACTAATTATTTTGTACTTCTAAGTATATAAATATGTAATGTTAAAGTGATATTTTTTAATATTTGCATCTAGATTTATTTTTTAAAATATATTGCTTCAGAAAAAAATTATATTAAGCAATAGTGGCAATATAAGGAGGATACTTTGATTCTTATTCCATCGGCAAAATCCTTAAACTGTACATTTGTTGTTGTTTTGTCTTTAGAGAAAATATCTTTAATAATTAATACATTAAAAATTGTTTTCCAAACTTTAATAATAGTGAATGTTTTCTTCAAACAAAATGTTATGTGGAAGTCCAAAATGTAAATGAGAAATTGGTGGCATTAATATGGCTGTAGTTTTCACAAAGGACCAAGATGTGCTATCATAGCTGATCCTTTGCCACTCAAGGCACCTCTGATGATGAGATTCAGTAAAGTCAGTTTGCATGCCTTAATCCCAAATATGTCCTCTAGGCTATGAGTGAAAGGACAGTTTTATCTCTAAATTTTGGGGATAATATATTAAAATTTATAATAGAAAAATTATTTTATAAAGGTTTTATGTTGTACACAAAAGTAAATATACTAAGTAGTTAAGAAGGTAAGCTGTGAAGACAATTTAATTCCTATCATAATCATTATCAGTGTGCCTCTTCATTTATTCAGGCCTTTATGTTATGAAGTAATGTCTTTATATATTCTGAAATTATTCTAAAATATATTCCTAGAAGCTTTAATAATTTTTGGTAATCATTATTATATTATTTATTTTTATGGTATCGCAAAGTGTTTTGCATGCATTAATTGCAAAAAATCCCTGTGTACTCCTACTATCTCTAGCTTATTAATAATGGACCTGAGGTAGAGAAAGGCAAAGTAACTTCCCCAAAGATAACCTGTTATTAAGTGACAGAGTTCAATTTTGAGCCTATATTAATCTGACTTCAAACATATACTTTTTTTTTAAATTATTGGGGTGATATTGGTTGATAAAATCATATAGGTTTCAAATATAAAATTTTAAAAAAATCATATGTGTATTGCATTGTGTGTTTACTGCCAAAAGATAAATTCCCATTTGTCATCATGTTTTTGACACTCTCTACCCCTACCTACCTCCTCCCCCTGCTTCTTTCTGTGAACCACTAAACTGTTGTCTGAGTCATGAGTCTGCTTGTTTGTCACGTTTGTTTGTTTCTTTCAGTTATATATCCCACGTATGAGTGAAATTATATGGTTCTCAACTTGTTCTGTCTGACATATTTTACTTAGCATGAAAATCTCAAGATCTATCCATGATGTTGCAAGTGGCAGTATCTTATCCTTTCTTATGACTGAGTAATATTCCATTGTACATATGTACCACATCTTCTTTATCCAATCATTTGTCGAAGGACACTTTGGTTGTCACCCATATGCTCTTAATGACTATACTATTTAACTTCTCTAAATTTCTGTTTGTTTGTTTGTTTGTTTGTTTTTAACTGAAAAAGCAGTACATTCAGGTTATTTGAAGGAATAAATGATATTATATTCTTACAGTAAGTTGTTAACTCAGTAACAGTAATAGAAATAATCTCCATCCATTTCTATTGACTATGGTGTGTTCAATTTTAGTAAATACTGCCAAACAGTTCTTTAAAGTGTTTTATACTTTACATCCCCAACCCCAAAGTGATAGGCTTCCCATCTCACATCCACACCAACTCTTGATATATTTTGTATTTTCATTTCTAGCCTTTCAGTGGTGGTGTAGGTGTAAACCTTTGTGGTTTTAATCTAAGTTTGCCTGATTGCT
>NW_011888802.1:4362840-4379577 GCF_000151845.1 Pteropus vampyrus | reverse complement strand
TTATGTGGAAGTCCAAAATGTAAATGAGAAATTGGTGGCATTAATATGGGTGTAGTTTTCACAAAGGACCAAGATGTGCTATCATAGCTGATCCTTTGCCACTCAAGGCACCTCTGATGATGAGATTCAGTAAAGTCAGTTTGCATGCCTTAATCCCAAATATGCCCTCTAGGCTATGAGTGAAAGGACAGTTTTATCTCTAAATTTTGGGGATAATATATTAAAATTTATAATAGAAAAATTATTTTATAAAGGTTTTATGTTGTACACAAAAGTAAATATACTAAGTAGTTAAGAAGGTAAGCTGTGAAGACAATTTAATTCCTATCATAATCATTATCAGTGTGCCTCTTCATTTATTCAGGCCTTTATGTTATGAAGTAATGTCTTTATATATTCTGAAATTATTCTAAAATATATTCCTAGAAGCTTTAATAATTTTTGGTAATCATTATTATATTATTTATTTTTATGGTATCGCAAAGTGTTTTGCATGCATTAATTGCAAAAAATCCCTGTGTACTCCTACTATCTCTAGCTTATTAATAATGGACCTGAGGTAGAGAAAGGCAAAGTAACTTCCCCAAAGATAACCTGTTATTAAGTGACAGAGTTCAATTTTGAGCCTATATTAATCTGACTTCAAACATATACTTTTTTTTTAAATTATTGGGGTGATATTGGTTGATAAAATCATATAGGTTTCAAATATAAAATTTTAAAAAAATCATATGTGTATTGCATTGTGTGTTTACTGCCAAAAGATAAATTCCCATTTGTCATCATGTTTTTGACACTCTCTACCCCTACCTACCTCCTCCCCCTGCTTCTTTCTGTGAACCACTAAACTGTTGTCTGAGTCATGAGTCTGCTTGTTTGTCACGTTTGTTTGTTTCTTTCAGTTATATATCCCACGTATGAGTGAAATTATATGGTTCTCAACTTGTTCTGTCTGACATATTTTACTTAGCATGAAAATCTCAAGATCTATCCATGATGTTGCAAGTGGCAGTATCTTATCCTTTCTTATGACTGAGTAATATTCCATTGTACATATGTACCACATCTTCTTTATCCAATCATTTGTCGAAGGACACTTTGGTTGTCACCCATATGCTCTTAATGACTATACTATTTAACTTCTCTAAATTTCTGTTTGTTTGTTTGTTTGTTTGTTTTTAACTGAAAAAGCAGTACATTCAGGTTATTTGAAGGAATAAATGATATTATATTCTTACAGTAAGTTGTTAACTCAGTAACAGTAATAGAAATAACCTCCATCCATTTCTATTGACTATGGTGTGTTCAATTTTAGTAAATACTGCCAAACAGTTCTTTAAAGTGTTTTATACTTTACATCCCCAACCCCAAAGTGATAGGCTTCCCATCTCACATCCACACCAACTCTTGATATATTTTGTATTTTCATTTCTAGCCTTTCAGTGGTGGTGTAGGTGTAAACCTTTGTGGTTTTAATCTAAGTTTGCCTGATTGCTCATGACATTGAGTACCTTTCCTTTGGCTTTTTGCTTATTGTCTATTTGAATATCCTCTTTTGGTGAAAGGCCTATTCACTTTTTTTTTTTCCATTTATACTAAATTGGATTGCTTACCTTTTTCTTATTGATCTGTAGGAATTCTTTATATTCTGGATGCAAGATTCTTGTAAGACATGAGTATATGGGAGCAGAATACACACATTCTCCTTACTCTTACAAAATTTTAATGTGAAATAAGCAAAAACAAACCCACTTATTGTGTTAATTTTTATTGTTTATTTTGTTTTAACAGCAGTAAGCCTGAAATTGATTATTATACTTTGCACAGATAGTATTTTTGTACAGATATGCTGGGTTGATTGTCCACATCATCACTTCCATGTTACTATGTTTCCCAGATTACTGTGATTACAAACTCTTTGCTTATTTACTCACCTGAGTTTCTTAATATATTAATATCTTCAAGAGGTGTTTGTTATACTTATATACTGCATTTGTTTTATTTTAGGAGAAATCTAGGACATAACAGCTACTGTATAAATATTAGTCTGCTTAGTTAATTAACTTCTTTGAAATTTGTGGTATATAAGAAATATACATCCTAGTTTCCTGTTATTATGCCATTTTTCCCCTCTTTGTATATTTTATACTTCATTTCAATGAACATTCTGGAAGGAATAAGATAGATATTACTGAGATATCATTTTGCCTATAAAGCCTTCTGATCCTGACTTTCTTTTGTCTTTCCTATTATTTTTCTCTATACACTTTATATTCAAAAAAGTTATTTTCTGTTTTCTCTTGCCAAGCACAAATTTCAATTCATTAGCACTGCATAGCATATTCTCATAATCTGATCCCTGCTTGTCTCTCCTTAGATTAATAGGGAATTGCTTAGAATTTCTCTCCCCCATCCTGTGCTCATTTCCACCTTCTTACCTTGGCATATCCTGCTTCCTTAAGGTAGAATGCCCTCTTCTTACCTTTCTAGTGGGCAAACCACTAATCATGATTCACCTTCCTAGTGCCTCTTCTGTTTTACAACATTTGTGATCTTTCCAGGAAAAGAAGCCAAATCTTCCACTATGCCTTTATAGGAGTTTATATACGTCTTTATCATGGAACATATCGTGTTCAACAAATTGTTATTAAGTATGTCAGTCGTTTAGTTAATAGCTTATAAGAATACCTAAAATGTATTTATTTTATATCTTCTAACTACTCAAAATGAGGCATTTTAATCATTTAAGATATTTTAAAAAATTGTTTTTATACAGGGAAGTTTATCATTATGACTATCATCTTTTGCAGATGTTTTCCTAAGAAGTGGCATGGAATGTGTGAAATTGTGGAAACACATAAGTTACTTTTATGGAATCTCTCTCTATTCTTAAAAATATATACTTATTTTATGTTTTAAAAATCTTTACATAAAAATGGTCAATATGTCTCTGCTCTTATCAGTGTGATATCTTTAACATCAGAATTTTCTCTATTAACCATGTATTCAAATACTGGAAGACATATCTTTCTATAGCTAGTATATAATGCTTTTATAGGGGTTGGCATAGTTTTATTCTCTTCTTAATCTCAGAAAAAAATTACATAATACATAATACATATTATATATATAATATACATATATATCAGCTAAGATTATCCAGATTAAATGAAAGATTAAAAGAACTCTATTAATGAAAGGAGTGGTTTTCTCCAATTTATAGAAAAACAGTTTTAGCTCACTGTTATTTTACTTTAATCTAACAAATCCTGTTTCACTTTCCCCAAATAAGTCTACAACTTTTATCTCAACTTATTTATCGCACATTACTCCTTAAAAGATTAGGTGGCTATAAATTAGGAACAACACTTTCTACCCAATTGTATTAATTTTGTAGTTTACATGAAAGGCTATTTCTTCATCAAATCAGAAAAAAAAAACTATTTCATGAACAAAACAACAGCATTATAAATTAGAGCCCTATGATCTGCACTGTTTTCTCCAGGCTCAAAGGTCTTTTAAGGCAATGATGATTCTCTTAGGAATGCCTGTGTTTATGAGCCCCGATAGTGTTTTTGAAGGGGATATGCCTCTCTTTTAGTGTGGTAAAAATACTATCAACATGTACCTGCAGCAGTTCTCAGCCAGCTCTATATAGTTTATTCACTGACTCTCACTCCATCTGGCTGAGGACAGCTGGCAATTCTGCAAGCTATGTTTGGTTGCACATATTAGTGATGCTTGTGTTGTCAGTGATTCTGAAATGTCCTATAACTCTAATTTATATTTTCCTCTTCACGGATGTGTGTGGCAAATCATTTCAATAAACATTTATTTTGAATAGGTAAAAGATTTTGCTAAATATTAATAATGTGTTTAGGTAGCAATCCAAAAACAATTAAATTGTTACTTATTTTACCTATGTATAGCCTGATATTTAAATTTAATTTTAGAATTTCTAATGGACATTATTTAATAATATGTGAATCAATTATTTTACTTTTATTTGAATATTGTATTAAATGGTCATTAAAATCATTTTGTTTCTTTGTGTATGTTTTTGCTATGTAAGAAAATATGGATATTAACTTTCTTTAAATTTTTAACCCAAATGCTCTTATTTAACTTTCAGTAATCAGAACAAGCTAAAATACAATATAACACAACAGAATCAATACAATAAAATGCATTACTACTAGTTTAGTTAGAGTGATAGAATAATAAAAGCAATAATAATAAATTACTATTTAAATAAAAATTCGAACTTTAAGCATTTCAAATAAGACTGACACAGACCTGTCCTTCTCTGTTGTATTTCATGAGTTGCATTTTATTCATTTACATTGCTTGCCTGAAGTATTCTGGCTTATGCTCTTTAGCATAGCCCTATAAAGCAACAACGTTGTAATGAAGCTAATATAAGTTGCCCAGATCTATAAATAAATATGGGACATTTCAGAAGTTAAGGAATTTTTTAAGTTCATGTATTCTGTAAGTGAAGACATAAGACTAGAATTTAGAAAACACATTTCTAACCACTTTTCATTATTGCTCCAAACTTGATGATAAAATTTGAGATGCTTATTTGAATAAATCTTCAGTGGCTTTAAAATATAAGCAAGGGAAATGTGTTTTTGTCACTATAGATTATAGTTTCCACTAAAACTAGAAAAAAATCATTTTTAATGAAAACAAAATAAAAAAAGTATGGTCTTTTAAAATTTCACTTCTCTAGGATGTTTTATTCATGAAAAGTATGTTATTGTGCTACAAAACTAACTGAAAGCATTTTTAAATTTAGATTTCTTTATTCAGCACACCCTTTTGATATACAATAAGTACTTCATAATGCAATGAATGTTAATAATTGCATATATAACAGTCTGACCAGATGTTTATATTAGATGCAAGGTAATATAAAATAAAAATGTGATAACACATTATTCCAAATATGATTTAAAATAAGCCATGCTAGTTATTTTATGAAGGAATAAGATTTCTGTATGAAGTTAAGAAAGGGAAGATTGTCTATCTCCTACCAGTTTCTTAGGCGATATTAAGTTTTGCACTCTAAATGATTCAGTTTTAGACATAGAGAAATTCTGGAAAGAGTAGGGACGAAAGTACTAAATGAATACTAACTTGTGTCTGTGTGTCTGTGAATGTGAGTTTATATAATACTTCTTTTCCTTCAAAGCTGTTGCTAGCTTTTTAAAAAGTTTTTAAAAATTTAAAAAATAATATAGAACAGATGAAGAATAACAAAAGTAAAAATATCTATGTTAGAAAGTCAAAAGGGCATAAAACAAGAGAGTACACAATTATGATATAAATGCTTATTTGGTTAAGCAGAATGCTTATATTAAAATTTTATCATACTACAAAAAAACAGTATAATTTCCTTTTTCATATAATCAGCCAGTATTTACTGATGTGAGCCATGTGCCAGGTTCTATGCTTGATGCTGAAGAGACAAAGCTGAATTAAATATGACACTCTCCCTCAGAGAGCCCACAATAAAATGAGAGGCAGGTGTGAACAAATTGTTGTAAATAAAATATGGTGAGTAGAGGTATAAACTAAGTATTATGAAAACACTGAGCATGGATATTCACAGAAAGATTCAGCAAGAAATGAGCATTTGAGCTAGATTTTGAATTTGAGTAGGAGTTTATCATATGGGTCAGGGAATAAGGCAATTTCCAGGGAAAGGAAGAAGCATAGACTGAGAGAAATATGAAAGAAAAGGTGAGGAGTAATGAGGAGATTTCATTTAGCAGATCACATTGTGCTGAGAGGATGAGGAGAAGATGGGCACAAGAAAAGAAAACTAGACCAGGGAGAGAATAAGACTGAGATATGCTATGAGCACAAGCTTTATCTTTAGGCAATAAAGGCCAATAAAGAGTTTTAAAAAGGAAGCAACATGACCATATTTGCTTAATTAGGAAGATCCCTCTGGAAATGATAGTGGAATTCCTGCTTTTCTGCCTTAATACAAAAATTGCTTCTTAGCTCATTCTATATACTGTATCCTTTGATACACATAGCTGGCTCAATTGCACCATTTCCTGAAAGGGTAGTAGGAAGATAGAAGGGAGTTAATGGAGTATAATGGGTGGTGAAAATGATATAGATAGAAAATGTGTTAGCCCTGCCCTTTTAAACCTCTAATAACTTCTACATTATTCTTTCACAATCACTGAGGCAGGCTACAGGCAGTCAATCTCAGTCTTCCTCTTCATTCTTAAATACTTCTAGCATCCTGGGTAACTTCAATGTTCTTATGAATGACTGAGATAGTAACATAGCCTGACAGCTCTCGCCTAAAGTCTTTGGAGACCTTCATCCCCACCCTTCTTCAGGGATCACTCTATGATTATAATAGATACTGACAGCACAAAATCAAATTCCCAACAGCCTTCTCACTGGCCAACCCATTATATGACATTTACTTTTCCTCTTTAAAAAATAATCTCATCATGCCCATTGATTATTGTCACTTTGATATTTTTCAAGGACATTGCCCTCAAGAGGATTAGTCTCAATGTGGAATGGTTATATAAATGACAATTAAAATGTAATAAGAAAATCTCTATAATGGGAAGTGATATAAAACTTAGTGGAGGCACTGATGAAAAAAAGAACTAAATCTTTTAAAGTCAGAGAAGTCCCCATTATACAGACTTTGAATTGAAATTTTAGGAATGAGCAGGTATTTGTAGAAGAAATAGTACCTATACAAATTAAAACATCGTAAGAGTGGATAACCTAATCAAGGGAATTCCAGATATTCCCTATCTAGTCTATGTATTTCAAAAATGTCCGCAGCTGGATATGTGTTTAATATATCAAAAGCCAGAATACAATGTATTTCAATGCGATGTGAAGAAGCTAAAATATTCTATAGGCTGTTCGAATCCATAGAATAATTTTGAGTATAAAGAAATTCTACCATTTTTGCATATGATAAAACATTCTTGTTTTTAATATACTTCTTAGACCTTTCCATCTTTGTCTTTTATGTGTCATTTAAATGTAAAATGTCTTAAAAATTTGTTCTATACACTAATGTCTGAAATCTGGATCTTCAATCTTGCACTTTTTCCAGAATTCCAAAATAATTGATCCTATTACTTTCAGAATATCCTCATTTAGATGCTACACAGAGGTGTCTCTGAAACTGCCGACACTCTTTCTATACTTTCTTGACCTTTCACCTTTATTGGTGACAAACAACTTACTAGATCACACTCAAGTCAAACTCCTAGAGATCATACTTAACTGTTTCACTTATTATTCATTCTTAATCACTTAAATTCTACCATTTTATCTTTTAAATATCTCTCAGCTCCAGCCTTTCCACTGTAACCTAAATAAAGTGGCTTATTTTAGGCTTTCATTCCTATCTTCCTTAACTAAGATCTGCTTTAATTATTTCTCACTACTACTAGTGGACCCTTAATAAATACTAAAAGATAAATAACAAGCAAACGACATGAGTGGAAATTTAATTAGTATTATCAATCATTGATTGTATAATCAAACCCTAACTTTTATAAGTAAATGCCTAAAGTAAGTAATCAATTTGACTGAATTTAGGATGTATGCTAGGAGTATTTGTATAGAGACAGAAACACTTTGTGATATGCTTGGTTTTAGTAATTAATGATGATTTTAAATTGTAATCATGTTGAAGTATCCGTCGACTAAGTATAACTGTCTTAATATGCAAATGTGATATATGATTATATATAATCATATGTATATTTTCTACAAAGTCATATAAGTAGGTAAAAATTCATACAACTAAAATATGATTAAGTTAAATATGTTTAAGTTAAAAACCTAAATAAAAACTCTACAAATTCAAACCAAACAAACATATAGAATATTCAAAGTTAATTTCATTTGTGTGATATAATGCTAAAGGACAAGTAATAATGCAAGAATTGATCTTTAGCGTGGGTTCCTAAAGTCAATTCTGCCCCCTATAAACCAGAGAAATCTTATAGGTGCCTCTGAAATAATCTAGGAACAGAACAACTCTTCTAGCACCTATACTGGATACGTATTGTAGAACTATATCCTTAAGAAAAGTATAAACAGTACTCTGATTTTAATCCATGATAAGAAATCTTTCTAAATTGCATAAGCCTCTGAATATTAAAAGTAGTAGATTAAACAAAACCACAAATGATGTTCGTACTTTCAGATTAAAATGCACATTTATTGTTTATGGGCAAATAAAAATATTAAGTGACTGTGTACATATGAATAGATATATAAATTTCTATGAATATATCATACATTATATAAAAGCCCTTAAAACTTCATGAAGAATTACCCACATTTTAATAGAGGCAAAAGGAATTCACATAAGTTAAGTTACTCATATAAAATCAAGGCAGTAGTAAATAAAAGATCCCAGACTCAATCTGATGTCTGACTGATTTCAAAGGTTATATTCTTTCCAAGAGATTACACTGAAAGTGGAAAATACTATTTTCTTAAAATTTTCTGTTATTTACGGGCATCATTGAAAATACCTTTTTATATTATCTATTATATTTTACAAATTAACAAAATGAATGTTATAGAAAAAATAAAGCAAAGATTGGCAAACTTGTTCTGCAAAAGGCAAAGTAATAAATATTTTGGGCCATACTGTATAGCAACTACTCAATTTTGTTGTAGCATAAAAACAGCTATAAAAATACATAAACAAATGTGTGGGTATTTCTAATAAAATTACATTTATGGATACCAACATTTAATTTTTAAATGAGTTTCAAGTGTCATGAAATATTTTTCTTGTTTTGTTTTCAATAATTTGAAAATGTAAAAGCCATTCTCAGCTTGCAGGCCATACAAAAACAGGTGGTAGACTAGATTCAGGACATGGTCTGTTAATGTCTGAATTAAAGGGTAGTTTAGCTAACACAATTAATATATAAAATATAGAACTTAATATAAAAATATAGAAAAAACCTTTTCTTGGATTTTCATCTGAAATTAGGACTAAAATTTTCTTTATAGTTTAGCTCTCATCCCTTATAGGAAAACAATGAACAGAAATCATTAGAAAATAATGACTTCTGAAATATCAACGTGCTGTTCACTGCATTTCCTTGTTAAATTGGTTCCTCTTTTTACTCTGCACAACCTCCACCCTGTCTACTTGCAAATCTTAACTCATATAAAACTTTGAAATCTGTGTCTTCTCTTATTGATATACCCACAAAGAATATTGCAATCTTGAAAATTGTGTTGAAATTAATATCCAATGGACACGTTTAGCATTTTAATATTTTCTACTGCTTTCATTTTATCTTGTTATTTCATGATTTAGTACCATAAAAATAATAGTAGCTAATATTACTTAATGCTAGAATAATACTTCATTGTGGAAACAACATATAATTTTTTCCCCAATAATTCTCACAATGTGTTGAGCTTGTAGTAGTTTCTAAAACAATCCTTTTCAAAAACTTTGTCAATATAAACAACAAATTTGGGATCTCACATCTTAGAACTAGTAAACAGGTTTCTCAGGAGTTAAACTGGTCTAGCTCCTTGTGCCACATAAAGCTTTGTTATTCCAATTTCTCTAAATAATGAAACTAAAACCCAAAGTTATATGACTTGCACATGACTGTCTGGCTAGTGGCAGAATGAGGTTACATTTTTTTTTTTTTTACAGTAGCATAGCAATTAACTGATTGATTGGAAAATGCATTACAATGATTTTATTAGTTTAATTGAAAGTATCTAATGAAACAATCCCCAAATCACAGAATATAACAGTAGTTTATTTTTCATTCATGCAACAATCCAATTCAGTCAAATGTCTCTCTGGATAGTTCATCACTAAACAATGACTTAGGGATTTTTAATGTTGTGCCTGCACCATCCTCTAGTAATGTCTTCAGAATCTTCCACTGGATCTGGCAGATCAAGTGAAGAAAAGAAATGTGAATTCTTATGCAGAGCATTTTACAGCTGAGCATGAAAGTGGAATTCATCACTTCTACTTACATTCCTATAGCTTGAACCCAAATAACTACATGGTTGATGAGAAATGTGACCTACCAAGGAAAACCTGCTGCTTAGGTTAAGAGTCTTCCCTAACTAAATGTTGACATAATTGATGTCAGTTATAAGTCTTTTGTAAAAATTTTTAAATGTAAAACTTTTAATGTAATGAAATCTCTTTAAAGCTAACAATAAAGACATGTACTCTATATTAAAGCTAAAAAAAGTCGCTTGTTTTTACTTGTAAAGCAAAAAGTAAGAATTTATTAGCTATTAATATTAAAGACATTTTTGCAACTATCTATATGTCATTATTTTTAAATCTAAAATGTAATATGTTTTAAGGCCAAATCAGTAAATGATAAATCTTTGCTTCACTAACTTTCAGCTCTGACAAAGTGTGGGACTCTAAATTTTATCATCTTTAATGACTGTAATTAACGTATTAAGATTCCTTGAAAATAAAATCTGAAGCTCTTATTTTTCTTTTGTAGGAAAGCTTCAGACAAAAAGACTTTGAAAAAGAACTGTATCTTTGATTCTTCTCAGCAAATAAGTCCTACCTTTCTTTCTGATTGTTTGTACTTCTCATTAACACAAAACGTTAACACAGAAAAGTTACAAGAGTTCCTAAGAGATGCAAAATCTTTGACTGACTGAATTGCAAAGCTTTTAATTTTAAAAGAATGTGTTTTTCATTTTATGTTTGGTAGACTTACTGATGTTTAACTAAATTTAAACATATTTATGTGTACTTTTAGATTTGCTTAAATATGTAACTACTGGTTTTACTAATTTGCCTATCCAAGGTATAGAATTGGCCGTGGTATTGAATAGTCCAGCAGTATAACAAAGGGCTCGTCTAAAAGTTCTGTGTATACTGAGTGCTGATTTCACTTTTGAGATAGTTTTTTATTATGTGACAACCTTTTAATCCTGTAAGCTGCTCCACATTGCTCTTGGGAAGGACAAATACAAATTTCTTTGAGAATGGCTTGCCAGAGCAGAGTGAACCCTTTTCTATGACCCTAATTCTTCAGTGGCTCTTTGTTGCATTTGAGGGCTGATACCTTTCTATTGTGATTCACTTAGAGACTAGGACTCATTAAAACCTTTCAAGAGGTTGGAATTTGGACACCTGACTGTGAATTAAAAGCTTGATGATCTTTCTTATATCATAGCACCATCACTCAAATAAACCCCTTGTAATTTTTTCAAAGTCTACCGAGGTACTCTAGAAATATGTTGTAGCATTTTTACTAAAATTTATAACCATATATATATAACCTAGATTGTAAAAGATCATAATTTGTGTAGAAAAATGTTAACATTTGGAACAGATATTCAATATTTCAGGTGGAATTTTTTTTTTAATCTCCTCTAGTTTATTTTTAGTTGTCAAACTTTCATCTAATATGCCATGTAAAATACCCTAAACTTAGTTTGTCTGACTTATTTCAAGATTTTCTGTTTGTTTTTGACTTTCTGTAGTCTAGATATGATATGCCTAGGTATAGTTTTTTTGGTATTTACACCACTCCTTAATATCTGAGCTTTTTGGATCTGTGGTTTGGAGTCTGATATTAATTTTGGAAAATTCTCAGATATTGTTAATTTAAATATTTCTTCTGTCTTGTTCTCTTTTTCTTCTCTGGTTTCCAATTAAAGATATGCTATGTCTTTTGAAATTGTTCCACAGTTCTTGGATATCATTTCCTGATTGAGGGGGGGCTGTTTTGTTTTTTTTTTATAATTTTTCTCTGTATTTCAGTTTCATAAGTTTCTATTGGCATATATTTAAGCTCACTAATTCTGTCATTGGCCGTGTTCAGTCTACCGATGAGTCCGTTAAAGGCATTGTTTATTTTTGTTAAAGTTCTTTTACATTTACTTTTTTGATTTTTTTTTTTTTCGAATTTTCATCTCTCTGCTTACATTTCTCATCTTTTCTTTCTTGTTGTCTATTTTTTTCATTAAAGCCTTGATGTAGTTATTTTAAATTGCTTGTCTGGTGATTCCAAAATCTGCCATATCTGAATCTGGTTCTAATGCCTACTTTGTCTCCAAAATGTGTTTTTCTTGCCTTTTAACATGTCTTATAATTTTTGATGAAAGCTAGACATAATGTAACAGGTAATAGGAACAAAGGTAAAAGATTTTTAGTGTGAGGCTTTATGTTAGTCTGGCTAGAAGTTGAGCTGTTTGTAGTGTCTGCCGTAACTATAGATGCCAGATGCTTCAAATTCCTCTAGTGTCCAATTGGGAATAATAAATTCTGTGGCTTCTAGATTATTCACCTATAATCTACTATTAGTATTATTAGACTGGAGTCCTGCTGTATGGGTGGGGTAAGAAAATTCATTCTGTAGTTTTATGATTATTAATTTTCAGTATTTTAATGGACTTGTGTCCCTTAGCTATAATTTTCTCAATGTTTCTTACCATTTTTTCCCTCAATATTAAGTATGGCAGGAGGGCTAGATGGGGCTGAATTTGGCTAAATGTGGTTCTGTTAAATCTTTATCCTCTGGAGAAGGATTTGAGCACATTTCAAATGGTTATTATCCCTTCTTCCTGCCAGATCCAGGAATGGATTTTTCTTGGCTCTTCACCATGAGAACCTGGTGGGTTTCCCAGAGACAATATGTGCAAAAGTGTTGGGCCCCTACTAAGACTTAAGGCCTCCAGGTGTTTCTGATTCTTAACATTAGCTCACACCCACCTCATACAACTTGTCAAAATTATCATTTAGGAGTATCTAATAGTCACAATGCCAGCAGTTTCTATTTTAAGTAAAGCAGATCTCTATTGTGATTATCTGTAATCACCTGCCTCTCTAGATTTTGGGGTAGTGGTTAGCCCTGCAACCACAATTCTCTAATGGGTATAAGAAAAGTCATTGATTTTTAGTTTGTTTAGATGTTTTCTTGTTGTAAGAATGGAAATGATAACTTCCAAGCTCTTATTAGAAATGAAATAGGAAGTCTCATATTCTTAACTTGAATAATACCATTTGATATATTTTTTCTCATTAGAACAAATAACTCTTCATATACTAACTTTATATTTTTATAATCTTACTTCTACACTCCATGCAGATAAAATTCATTCAAAATGAATCACTACCCAAAATTATGTCATGTAATCATTTCACAATATATGTAAATCAAACCATCATGCTATAAACTTTAAATAATAATAATAATAATAATAATAATAATAATAAATCTAAGTGGATCACAATTTTCTGTAATAAAATCACATAGAACTAAATACAATACACATACAAATCAGTGGATATTTATATACATATTTACAAGATTGATGAATTATATCGGAGTAACTCTCTGGGTTGTGATATTGTGCTATAGTTAAACAAGATATTACCATAGGAGAATACTGGGTAAAGGTGTCTATAGGATCTCTGTATATTATTCCTTACAACTGCATGTGAGTCTAAAATTATTTGAAATTAAAAAGTCTTTAAAAAGAGAAAAAAGATGAGTGGCTCAACTTTCAATAATATTATACGGCTTTGGAAACATGATTTTAATAATTTACATGCCTCTAGAAGAAAAAATAAATGTTATTTGCTTTTTGAAAGGAAATAAAAAAATAAAATTTCCAGTGCTTATAAGAAAGTGCTCCAAGTAATTATGTTTAAAAATCCACTTTGCTATTTTCTATTACTTTACTGTCTAAATATAAAAATAAGATAGTATTGTGAAAATGACTATAAAACAACCTAACATGAGGCTTTTGGGGATAGCTGAACTGACGTGTCAGAATGCTTTTCTAATGTCTTTAAAAATAAAACTTGAATGTTGGAGTAAAGAGGTTTTTTTTTAAGTTATAACATTTTAAATACATAATAAACACCAGTGTACTTGCTATTCAGTTTTATCAAACCTCAACATTTTCTCTATTTGTTTTAGTTTTTTTTGTAAAAAAGAATGAAACACTTGAAGTTTTCCATGTCTCCCTTTCCATACTTCCCGAAAATAACACAATTGTAAATGTAATATTCATTTCCAAAAATGTCTTTATAATTTAATAAATAAATATCCATAAGGATGAATCAATCACTAACTATATGTTCTGAAATTATGAGTGAATCTCATCACTAAGAAATAAATAATAAATAATTTACTAATAAATAAATTATAGCTAAAACTATACTCTCAGTAGCTACTTTAAATTAGATACAAAAAACAAGCTTAAAGACTGCAACTTGAAATTTGGCTGCTCATAAAAGTGAGCATCTGGAAACTTGAAGAATTTGAGTAGCATTGGGTAGATCTGTAAATACGGTGTCATTTAGAGAAAAGTGACATGAAATAAAGTAGCCTCATGTGTTTTTATTTTCAATGACAGCATCTGCCAATAGAATACTTATAAAATACCTAAAATTGTCAGTACATTCTAAGCTAAGTGGTAGACAGTAGGTATCAAGAAGCAGTGTCTGTAGTCCATAAAATGGAATCACAGTATGGATGATATTCTTGTCAAAATCCAAGGAGGCAAAAGATTTCTATTTCTCATTTTGAAGTGTTAAGCTGCATAATCCACAAAGAAAATGCATTTGTGTACTGTAAAACATTTCTTTTGCTCACTTGGGAATCTATAGTTAGGCAGACCTCATACTGATTAATTTTTGTCATTGGAACTTTTTGGTTTATTAAATTTTTTTTATATTTTAATCTATTTTGTTTCCTGAATAGTATATTGCTATTAACTGCAAATTAAAATGGAAAATACAAGGAAAAAGTTAAGGACAGTGTTCAATATGATTTAGAAACTGTAGACCAAATAGTTTAAAGGTCTAGGACTATTTATTAAATATTAGTATGTATTTTAAGAGTCTCGGTATAATTATTTAAACGGCATACTTTTTACAAGTTCATTATGTTATAACATTGTAAATCTTTTCATTTAAAACTTATGCAACAAAAGTAAATAGAGAACATTTCTAAAGAGCTCTTTCCTTTTTAAAAGCTCAAAATGTAATATCATGGTTTTGGTTAAAAACAAACACTAAAAAATAAATGGCTTCCACTCATAAAAATTAAGTTAAAATGGATTCAAGGCTTCAGTGTGAAAACTAAAACCATAAAATCCTATGACAAAACATAGAGAAAAATTCCTTGATACTGATCTTGAAAATGGTTTTATAAATATGGCACCAATAGCACAAGCAACAATAGCAGAAATAAACAAGTAGGAGTACATCAAACTAAAAAGCTTTTGCATAGCAAAAGAAACAACCAAAAACAGGAAAAGGCAACCTATAGAATGAGAGAAAATATATGCAAACTCTACGTCCAATAAGGGGTTGTTATCCAATATATGTAAGAAACACAATATATGTAAGCAACTCAATAGCAAAAATAAATAAATAAATAAACAAACAAATGAATGAATGAATGAATGAATGAATAAAATCCAATTAAAAGCGGGCAAAAGATCTAAGTAGACATTTTTCCAAAGAAGATAGCCAATCGATATGAAAAGTACTCAACATCACTAATGGTCAAGGAAATGTAAATCAAAACCAAAATGAGATATTAACTCATGCCTATTAGAAAAAGAAAAGAGATAACAAGTTCTGGCAAGGATGTGGAGAAAAGAGAACTCTTGTGCGCCATTGGTGAAAATGTAAATTGGTAGAGCCACTATGGCAAACAGTATGGAGCTTCCTCAAGATAGTAAAATTAGATCTACCATATGATCCAGTAATTCCACTTGTGGGTATATATCTGAAGAAAATGAAATCGCTATTTTGAAGAGAAATATATACCCTTATGTTCATTGCATCATTGTTTATAATAGCCAAGACATGGAAACAACCTAAATGTTCATGAGTGGATAAACCATAAAAAGAAGAAAATTCTGTTATTTGCAGCAACATAGATGAAACTTGAGGGCATTATGCTTATGTTAATTGAATAGGTCACACAGAGAAAAACAAATACTGTATTATCTAACTTACACATAAACTCTAAAAAACAAGCAAACAAGCACACACACACACACACACACACACACACACACACACACAGAGAGAGAAACAGAGACCAGATTTGTGGTTGCCAGGGGTAGGGATTGGGGGGTAAGGGAAATGGTTGAAAGTTGTAAAAGGATTGTAAAACTTCTAGTGATAAGGTGAATAATTTCTGGGGATGTAATATATAGCATGGGACTATAGATACAATGCTGTGTCGTATATTGAGAGTTGCTAGAAAGTAGATCTTAAAAGTTCTCAATACATACACACACAAAAATGTTAACTGTGTAAGGCAATGGATGTATAAACTAATCTTATTGTAGTAACCATTTTGCAATATATACATATATAGAATCACTACATTATACACCTTAAATTTATGCAATGTAATATGTCAATTGTGTCTCAATAAATCTGGAAAAATTTAAATAGGTGGTTTGGTTAGGTAGAATTTATAGAGCTAAAGGAAAAGAAGAAAAGGGTTAGATATTGGAGAAGCATCCTAGATAAAAACTAGAGAGTAGATTAATCATATGTGCTTTATGCTCTATTTAGTGATTAGAGTGACATATAAGTAAGAAACAATTTATCACTTAACAATTAAAAAGCTTACAGTTGTGATTATCTGCAAGTCTTCTCAAGAGAAAAGCATCGCAAGTCTTATTTGAAGGTAATAATGAACATAAATTGGTAGAGCT
>NW_011888802.1:4358686-4361570 GCF_000151845.1 Pteropus vampyrus | reverse complement strand
AATGAATGAATGAATAAAATCCAATTAAAAGCGGGCAAAAGATCTAAGTAGACATTTTTCCAAAGAAGATAGCCAATCGATATGAAAAGTACTCAACATCACTAATGGTCAGGGAAATGTAAATCAAAACCAAAATGAGATATTAACTCATGCCTATTAGAAAAAGAAAAGAGATAACAAGTTCTGGCAAGGATGTGGAGAAAAGAGAACTCTTGTGCGCCATTGGTGAAAATGTAAATTGGTAGAGCCACTATGGCAAACAGTATGGAGCTTCCTCAAGATAGTAAAATTAGATCTACCATATGATCCAGTAATTCCACTTGTGGGTATATATCTGAAGAAAATGAAATCGCTATTTTGAAGAGAAATATATACCCTTATGTTCATTGCATCATTGTTTATAATAGCCAAGACATGGAAACAACCTAAATGTTCATGAGTGGATAAACCATAAAAAGAAGAAAATTCTGTTATTTGCAGCAACATAGATGAAACTTGAGGGCATTATGCTTATGTTAATTGAATAGGTCACACAGAGAAAAACAAATACTGTATTATCTAACTTACACATAAACTCTAAAAAACAAGCAAACAAGCACACACACACACACACACACACACACACACACACACACAGAGAGAGAAACAGAGACCAGATTTGTGGTTGCCAGGGGTAGGGATTGGGGGGTAAGGGAAATGGTTGAAAGTTGTAAAAGGATTGTAAAACTTCTAGTGATAAGGTGAATAATTTCTGGGGATGTAATATATAGCATGGGACTATAGATACAATGCTGTGTCGTATATTGAGAGTTGCTAGAAAGTAGATCTTAAAAGTTCTCAATACATACACACACAAAAATGTTAACTGTGTAAGGCAATGGATGTATAAACTAATCTTATTGTAGTAACCATTTTGCAATATATACATATATAGAATCACTACATTATACACCTTAAATTTATGCAATGTAATATGTCAATTGTGTCTCAATAAATCTGGAAAAATTTAAATAGGTGGTTTGGTTAGGTAGAATTTATAGAGCTAAAGGAAAAGAAGAAAAGGGTTAGATATTGGAGAAGCATCCTAGATAAAAACTAGAGAGTAGATTAATCATATGTGCTTTATGCTCTATTTAGTGATTAGAGTGACATATAAGTAAGAAACAATTTATCACTTAACAATTAAAAAGCTTACAGTTGTGATTATCTGCAAGTCTTCTCAAGAGAAAAGCATCGCAAGTCTTATTTGAAGGTAATAATGAACATAAATTGGTAGAGCTAGCTATACAGAACGAGTGATATTGAAATTTGAGTTGAGGGGAATTACTTGAGAATAGGCATAGATAATTAAAATTAAGCAATCATATATTAGAAAAAGACTATTGAGCAAACTAGAATAAGACAAAATATTAGTGAATAAAGAAAGGTAATTTAGTTAGGGTGTATTTATATGACAGAGGAAACAAGATGATTGTTTAGATGTTAGAGAAATATATCAGATGAAGAACTAGAAAAAAGATTCTATTGACAAAATAAATTGTTTACCAAAGAAATATTGAGCACTGAATTCTAATTATTTGCCTAGTACCTAATAGTACATATAATATATATAACATAATTTCCAAAATCTAATTGGATTTTAATCCTTCAACATCATTGGAACTGAATACAGAATTCAATTTTTTTTCACAAACTTATAATAAAATAATTTATGAAAAAGTCAATACTGTAGTGTAGTGGAGAAAGGACACATTTTCAATCAATAAAGCCTTTTCAATTGGCTATTAATTTTTTTTCAAGTATGAATTTTGGTTTCCCACTCTATAGACAAAAACAATTTCAAATGAATTGAAGATTTGTATGAAAAGTAAAACAATAAAGTTTCCAGAAGGTAGCAGATAAGAATATCTTTATAATTATGGAGTAGGCAGATTTTTTTTTAAAAAAAGAACGCAAAGTCAATAATAAAAGGAAACATGGTGAATTTTGCTACATTAATAGTAAGAACATCTTTTCATCAAAATTCACCAATAAGTGAAAAGGCAACCCATGTTGTGAGAGAAGACATAAATCTACACAAAATGTTTATAATATTGGAAGAACTCTTGTAAATGAATAAGGAAACGATCATCCTAGCTAAAAGTGGTGAAAAGACTTAAACAAGCACGTCACAACAGAAAATACATAAATGGCCAATAAACATCAGAAAATGTGCTCAACGTTTTTAATCACCAGGGGGGAGGAGGGGAGACTTAAAAGCTCAAAGTGACACAACTACTTAATAAATTACATAAGATAAGAAAGAAAAAAATGTCAAGTATTGGTAGTTATATGGAGCAACTCTAACTCTCATATGTTATTTTTGGGAGTAAATTTGCATAAGCATTTGGGTAAACTTTTTAGCAGACTTTACTAAAACTGAATATGCTAAATTCTTGACCCATCAATTGTGCTCCTCACTATATACCAAATAGAAATATGTCCTAAAGTTCACCAAATACAGGTATAAGACTGTTACAGAACTATTAAAAGTAGCCAAATATTGGAAATGACACAAATATTCCTTAATAATGGAATGGATAATTATGCTGTAGCATATTTATTCAATGAATGAATAAACTATACAGCAGTGAGAGTGAACATACTATACTTCTGCGCAGTAACTTGGTTGAGTTTTACAAACAAAATGTTGAACAAACTAAGACAGTTACAAAAAAGCAATGCTGTTCTATTTCTTTACCTGGTTCCTGTTTACATGAATGTGTTTACAAGAGCAAAGTCACCAAATTCTATAGTTCTGATTTGTTCAGTTTCCTATATGTATGTGTTACTTGAATAAAAATTTTAACTAAAACAATTCTTATTGGCAGGGCTACAGATGTAA
>NW_011888802.1:4349313-4358636 GCF_000151845.1 Pteropus vampyrus | reverse complement strand
CGATCATCCTAGCTAAAAGTGGTGAAAAGACTTAAACAAGCACGTCACAACAGAAAATACATAAATGGCCAATAAACATCAGAAAATGTGCTCAACGTTTTTAATCACCAGGGGGGAGGAGGGGAGACTTAAAAGCTCAAAGTGACACAACTACTTAATAAATTACATAAGATAAGAAAGAAAAAAATGTCAAGTATTGGTAGTTATATGGAGCAACTCTAACTCTCATATGTTATTTTTGGGAGTAAATTTGCATAAGCATTTGGGTAAACTTTTTAGCAGACTTTACTAAAACTGAATATGCTAAATTCTTGACCCATCAATTGTGCTCCTCACTATATACCAAATAGAAATATGTCCTAAAGTTCACCAAATACAGGTATAAGACTGTTACAGAACTATTAAAAGTAGCCAAATATTGGAAATGACACAAATATTCCTTAATAATGGAATGGATAATTATGCTGTAGCATATTTATTCAATGAATGAATAAACTATACAGCAGTGAGAGTGAACATACTATACTTCTGCGCAGTAACTTGGTTGAGTTTTACAAACAAAATGTTGAACAAACTAAGACAGTTACAAAAAAGCAATGCTGTTCTATTTCTTTACCTGGTTCCTGTTTACATGAATGTGTTTACAAGAGCAAAGTCACCAAATTCTATAGTTCTGATTTGTTCAGTTTCCTATATGTATGTGTTACTTGAATAAAAATTTTAACTAAAACAATTCTTATTGGCAGGGCTACAGATGTAAATCCCCAGGATTGCTTATATAAACTCTTATTTTAAAAGTTTCGAAATACAGTTTTTAAAATATTTAAGTCAATCGAAGATACATTTTGCTTGGTATTTTAGTTTAAAAATGAGTGAGTGGTCATATCTGTCCAAGATAATCATAAAAGGGGGGCACAGGGATAATTTAAGGTATATTTGAAGAGTAGTGAGTAGACTGGTGTGATTAACTCGTAAGTTTCAGAAAGAAATAATGCAAGTGACGAAGTGGTAAAAATGGAAAAATAATTTGATTTCAATTGATGAAAATAGAAAGGTAATTTAGATTCAAGTAACTGAGACCCTTGAATGTTATGCTAATAATTTGAACTGTATTTTGTAGATAATGAGGCATTAAAGGATTTCGAAAAAGAAAATGACAGAATTCTACCTTTTCTGAAAATAACTCAGCAGTATGAAGAACAAATTTAAAAGATTAGAATCCGGAGACCTGGAGATTAGTTGGTTAGGTAATGCAACAGATAAAACAAGAAATGAAAACTTGAACCAAGACATTAACAAGAGGAAACTAGAAGAGAAAGAGAATTTTTCAAGATGTAGTAGTGAGAGAATTGTCAGAATTTAGCAGGTGGTTAGATATGGGGAATAGGAAAGAAAATACATAAAGAAAAATCTACTTTAATATTTCTAACCTGTAAGAAAAGCTAGTAAAGAATTTCATTCACAGAAATAATAAATAGAAAAGGAGAACTGTTAGAAACTAATAAATGTATCTTAGATTATTGGAGTTTGGTATAATGCCAGTATCAACTGGCAATGAAGAGTTAGAGTTTAGAAGTCAGGTTTGGATGAAGATGTATATTTGGTCGTTTTGGCACAAAGGTCATGTTTGAAAGCATTGAAATACTTCCTAGAATCTAACTGCCAGATTGAATCTTTATCACCAGTCTCTCATTATGTTGATTTGTAACATTGTTTTAGCACGTTTCAAGTGTGTGTTTCTGAATTCTTTATACTGAAAGTGATATTTCATAGTTATTTGTATATTCTCCCTCAGGACCAACTTGGCATTTGGCCCAGAGTGATCATTTATTACTAATTTTTTGGTGATTTGACCTTTTGAATACCTGATAGTCTCATACTTCTCTATTTATTACAAATTTTATAAATTTTAAATAGTAATGGTATAAAATATATCACACAACTCCTCACTTATATATGTATATATAACAGAATGATCTACATTTTATAATTTATTTTATATTAGCAAATATGTTTCAACAATAGCTTTGAAAAAATTATTAGATCCTATAGTCAAATAAAATGTGGTTCCCATCAATACTAGGGATACTGAGTTAATTTATGTCTTCATTATTTCGCACATAGATTATGCTTTAGCCTCCAACTATGTCTTCCTTTCTCCAATCTGATTCTTCATTTCCTTTTTCATTCTGCAACCAATATATATATGTATATGTATGTGTACATATGTGTATGTATGTATGTATGTATGTATATATGTATGTATGTATGTATTCTAAGAGATTTATTATAAGGAACACAATTAGGATGGCTGAGAAGTCTCATAACTGCCTTCTGTGAGCTGTATACCCAGGAAAGCTTATGGTATAATTCGGTCTGAGTCTAAATGTCTGAAAACCAGGAGGGCAGGAGACCGATATTTCAGCTCAAGCAATCAGGCAGAAAGGGACAAATTCTTCCTTCCTCCATCTTTTTTCTATTATGGCATTCAAGGGATTGTGTGATGCCCACCCATATTGGGGAGGGGAAACGGCTTTGCTGAGTCCAATTCAATTAGCACCCAATTCACTGAGTTCTAATTTCACTCAGAAACACCCTCACAGACACACTCAGAAATAATGTTTAACCAAATATCTGGGCACCTTGTGGTTCAGTCAAGTAGACATATAAAATTAACCACCAAAGTGGCTGTGTGCCAAGAGGTCATTACCAGGGATATTGTTTTATTATTTGTAAATTCTCTTTTCCCGTGATGTCAGATAATGTGCTAAGCTGTGTAAGTGGTTTTTCTCTGAATAGAAACCTACACTTTAAAATTAAACATTTCATGTGACCTTTACCATTTTTATGGAAATCTTTCCAAAATGGATTATGCATGTCTTTGTCTTTTAAATAATGTTTACTAAATATAAATTTCACTTCTATGTAATGATTCAGGACCTTTATTATCAATAGCAGTTGGCACTAATTAACTTCAAAATTGTCAATACCTCTTTCTATCACCCTTACCAGTAGTAATACTTTGGCCCGCACAAATATCATGTATCATCTGACTTGCCTTAATTCCCGTTATCTGATTTCTCAACTGTTTGCCATGTTCACTGCTGTTTGTTGTCACAAAAACCAGAATGATCCTCTCAGAGTTTAAGTCAAATCATGTCGCTCCTCAGCTCAAAACACTCCAATAGGTCCAATTGATTCTTATAATGACCTACAAAGCCTTACATGACTTGATTCTTCATTAAGACTCTGAACTCACTTCTTACTACTCTATTTGAAGACATGAGTCATATGCCCACTTTAAGGCCTTTGCACTACCTGTGTCTACTTACAATTTCTTCTGACCTTAATAATACTTTAGCCTATCTCCTAACCTTTAACACACAGATAACTATACACACATATTTTCATATATACAGAAAGACCTCAAATTTGCTGCTTCTAATGAACTACAAACTCAAATAGCAGCTAAAAAAATCTCATCGAAATGATGTATAAAATTAGCATACATAGGTTCTAAATGGCAGCCTAAAGGACTTTTCATTAAGAAAATTTGATAATTTTTTTGCGCATGATTGATGAAATAAGTTTATTGCTTTCATGTTTTTAAATTTTCTAAATATCTGACATTACTGGAAAAGTAAAGGTATTATCTTCTATGCATATAAGTGGCACTAATAAAAACTGTTAATACAGCAGGTAAGAAGGGGAAAAGTTCATGTGTTGTTGATTTAATTTTCTAGTTACACTGTTTCCATTTTTATTTAAAAAGAAATAAGCTTGACGAACCAATAAAGAATGCATTTGAATTGCAACCCAAAGCATTTTATGATTATCAATGATTTAAAAAAATAAAATTGAGAAAATAACAAAGGAAACACAATGGAAAATATTTATCTTTGCCTAAAGTTTCAAAATCAATCCCATTTAGAAAGATCAAAACTGAATTTTAAGACATAGTGACATTTAAGACATAAAGAACCAGGAAAAGATGGCCCTTTTCATAATGAACACTTTTATTCCCATATTACAATGTTAAATTTCAAAATTCAATTAGTTATCTTCTCTTCATTGGAACTCTAATGAAGTGTTAACAATGCCAAATGAGTACCATGATAATTTGTTGCATGGTTTAATGTAAGCAACATTTTATTATTCTAATTTATAATAATAATGATGATTCATTATATTTATCTACCTCCAACATCCAGGAAAAAATTCTTAACATAAGTGATATATGTATTTAGAAAGTTTTTCACTAACTATAGAATTAAAGACATGATAGCTGAACATTCTACTGATTGAATAAAGAATGACAATACTGTGTGTTCATTGCTTGAATGGTCAATTTAATTATCCACATTTACTGCATAGGAAAACCCAGATGATAGTGGATGAGCCAAACAAACATTGAATTATATTGGATTCAAAGAGAAAGATAAAGTCTAAGAGGACAAGACTGACTTGTGGGAAATTTTCATGTATAATGTTTGGTACTGAACGACCCAATGAGAAATATATTTCACGAGTAAAAATCAGGTTTCTACCAGAGCCATATGATATCAATCCATTGAGATATTGCATAAGAACCTCATTTATATATCATTTTCTCTTGACAGCAATGTATGTAACATGAAATGAAATTCATCTTCAGCTCATCTGAAGAGATTGAATAACTGAAGGACTGAGAAAATCTAATTTTGTCTGAGTACACATATACTGGGACAGAATTCATACCTGGAGTTAGATTGCCATAGAGATTATAGCATGAGTCAAGTCCAAAATACAAAATTAAATGTTATTTATACTTTCATACTAAAGCATGAGTATTAATAAATAAGTAGAGTCAAATTTTTCCCCTATGGAAAAGACGATAGGAAAATCCAAAATAGAAATGATTATACAACCTCCAATTATTTCTCTTCCTTCTTCCTATCAATCAATGTGACATTGAAATAATGTAAACACTGTGGAATTCTCATCAGAATGATCCCAAATTAAGAACGTGGACAGAAGCCCCTATCTGTGCTGGGTAGACCTTTAAGAATAAGACTTTATAACAGGTGTGAGGTGGTAACTCATTGTGGTTTTGATTTGCATTTCCCTTATAGCTAGTGATTAATCATCTTTTCATCGGGGAGAGAGAGAGAAGGAAGTAGATAGGTGTAAAAGGGGTCAAACATTTGGTGACAGAAGGAAATTTAACTTCGAGAGGTGAACACAATGCAATATATATATATATATGATGTATTTTTGAATTGATCTGAAATGCAAGTTTCAAATATAAACATAGTTATTGCCTTTGTGATATTAGATCAGTACCTGTACCACAAAATGCTAATGATAGAGATATAGAAATCTGTGTCACAAAATCCAACATGCCTTTCAGATTCTATCATGGTCTATTTTTATCAGCTTAAAATCATTACCAAACCAAAGTTAAATTCTGTAAAAACTCTCGTGACATCAAGATCTACCAAAGTCTGAGTTGTACATGTGATTTATGTGACTTAAATTAAGCCTAACTGCAAAAGTCATGGACAAAGAGGTGGCCAGAGCTTTTTGTGGAAGAGCAAAATGTCGATGCTTCACAAAACAGAATTCTGCTATGCAAGAGGAGTGTATGGCTTTAATAACTTCAAAACACTTCCAACAAATTGAAATGGCAAAGTATTATAAGTAAATGTATTAAAAATAAGCTTTAAATAGTTTACTATTACAATAAAGTCAGAAGGAAATACAGAAATGATATTTTACTAGTTCTGACTATATGACTAGTTTTCTGTGCTCAACCTTTTTTTTGCAAACAACGATGGAAACATATAGCAATTTACAATGGTTAATTTATTACTGCCACCTATGTGTTTCTATTCATCAACGTGTAACATATACTTTTAAACAAATGGAAAACAACTAATTTTTTTCTTTCTTGCATCATACAAGAAGTATTCAGTGCTATATAAGTAGCCTTTTGTTTTAACTCAATATTATACCATGTGCTTTGGATATACAAAAAGGTAGTAAATTCAGTATGTACCATTAGAGAGCATATTTATAGGCAAACTTGATGTGATAAATCATTTTAACACTTAAAAATAAATTCTCTTGAGCTATTTTATGTCTTTGACTTGTATCTAATAAAATAATAACCATGTCTTTTAATTTATAACCATACAAAGCATAAAGTATTCTGTTAGGAAATTGTTTGATTTTGACTTAACAGGAAGAATTTCTTTTTGTTATCAATTCCTGGGTCACTGTAAATGATGCCTGCACAATTATTCAATCAATCAAAAAACATGTAGCTAAATCAGTTCATGATACAATTAAATATCGGCCCAAAATTTTGTAACAAGCGTTTTTTTTTTTGGTCTAGTAATTTATTACAATATATATATGGATTTGATCAAAATAAATTTAAATTTTGATTATTGGTTTAGAAGGTAAAAGTTATATTTTAAAACATACCTATTAAAATAACATTAATCCAGTCATAGAGATGATATAATTATAGTCATTTATTGAATCAACAAATGTTTATTGAGTCAAATTTTATTCCACTCTTATGCTCGACACTGAGCTGAGATTGGGAAGCCAGCCATCATTAAGAACCATAAGATTTCTTCTCTCTTAGAGCTTACTTTCAGATTTTGTTCTTGGTAACTCCTTTTGCCTCTGGGTCAATTCCAAATGACAATTTTCTCATGTATTTGCTCTCTTGAGAGTAAGGAGGGTGAGAGCAAAAATCTCCATTATTGTACTGATGTGAAGCCATTATGACGATGGCACACAAAATCAGACTTTTGTTCAAAACTTGACAGGAAAGTGGAAGTTTTACATTTGAGAGATATATATTCCACAAGAATCAGAAGTTAGGGACTATATAGAAAACATATTATTGTGCAGTAATTCAATGACTTAATTTGATTTGTTTTAAAATATTAGCATATTAGTTATATGGTATTACTTTCTACAAATCTGAATTGCATATTTTTAATTATCTTCATACCAAAAATTTTGGCTTCTGCAAAAAATATTCTGCAAAATATTTTATGTATTTAATATGATGTTACAATTAATACATATCTAAAAAAACACATTTTCTTACACTTATGAGATGTTAAGAGCTCAAAGTAATTAGCATAATATAAATGTAAGATATATTAAAGAGTATAGACTGAGTATAAGTGTGTGGATTTTACAATTAAATAAATTTAGGTTTAAGTCAGTTGTCCATTAAGGACAACTGTATAAATTAGACCAGTGTCTTAGATAGTAGTTACTTCACAGATGTGGAGGAATACTAATAAGAGTGCCATGTTACCAATAAGCTTCAAAAATCTTTACTTACGTACACACATAAGCACACACAAATTTCAATACTTTGAAATCGATTAAAGCTTGCACGACAGAGAAGAATTTAAACAAAAAGAATTCTGAATAAAATTACTTGTCTTTGAGGCAAGGGAGGCCTCATTTTTCAACATGATATTCTTTTCTCAATACAGATATGTATTGAAAAATCAAAAGGCATAAGCAATTACAGAAGGGTATAACATTGATGTAATAATAAAGTAATATCCTGTTGCATTTTTATGATTATAATAAAATAGTTTAGTAGAGAGGTAAAGGACATGTGGATAAACTATTCTGATATGAATATTACTACAGCTCTTTTTAAAATTATATTTTTCCATCATCTAGTTGTAAGTCACTATTTACTGATAAAGGTTAGTGAGAACTTAGGTGAAGTGCTTATTTGTGGCTTTAAAAACCTAATAGAAATTTACCAGATCAAATGATAGCACACAGTTCTTTTTAAATAGTATGCAATTTTTGGTTTATATAACAATTATAAATCTTCCCACGATCTTTGTTATTCAGTGATAAAAATTCTATTATCAAATGTAAAATATGAAAGCATTTTTCTCTTAATATTTCTGAAAAGCAGCAATAGTATGTAGGTTAAAAACTCATTGAACTTTGATAACATAGCATTTAAAGACTGTTCAGAAATTTTCATTTATAATAGTATATACCAGAGATATCATATATCATGTACAGCAAAATTAACACTGTGAGAAGGAAGCCAGGGTCACAGAACTCTGTGTATATGTGCGTGTTTTTTTTTTTAATCTTGAAATGACTCAAAAATCCATATATTTTTAATGCTACTCAAAACCTCAGCGTTTACTACTAGATTATAAGATTTCTCAGTTTCTCAATCTCTCACTCATATTCACACACACACACACACCCCCCAATATATATTTATGTGCGTACACATATGTTACAAGATATCCTCATTATTCATGATAGGTAATAATCTTACATTCATGCAGTGAGTAAGCTTTAAATAACTAAAGCTTATCTATTAAAAAGAGAGTCATTGCAATTGTACTCGATAACATCAAAAATACAAATATCACTTTTTAGCATCACTAACTCATGATTATGTAATTTGCCTGCTGTGCACTAGACACTGTCATGAATACTGAGGATACTCTGTTCAATGAAAAGACAAGGTCCATGTCCTCATAAAACAACTGAGATTTAGTCTATTAACAAATTTCAAATATACAATACATTATTATTAACTGTAGTTACTATGCTGTACATTTGGTCTCCAAAACTTATTCATCTTTTAACTGATAGTTTGTACTCTTTGACAAACATCTTTTCTTCCATAACCCACCCATGGTAACCACTACTATACATTCTTTTTTTTTTTTTTTTTTTCAGATTTCACAAGTAAGTGAGATCATGCAGTATTCGTATTTCTGTGACTGGCTTATTTCACTTAGTGCAATATCTTCCAGATTCACCCATGTTGTTGCAAATAGAATTGTCTTCTCTTTTAAGGTGAAATATCCTATTTTGTATATTTATGATATTTTCTTTATATATTCATCTGGCAACATTTAGGTTTTTTCCATATCTTGGCTACTCTGAATAATGCTGCAGTGAATATTGGAGTGCAAATATCTCTTCAAGATAGTGATCTTATTTCTTTTGTACATGATATTGTTTTAATCTTGATCTTAAATTTCTTTTTTTTTTTTACTGTTTTACTACTACACAACAGAGTGATAGTTTTGAATAATGAGAGTGATTTTTATTAATTTACCAAACAAATTGTAGCTTAATGATTTCAATTGCCTAGAAGCATAAGTTAACCAATATATTTATGTTATATAACTTATATGCTATAGGACAGTATAGTCATATACCTTTATACTTATATATAAATATATCCCTATACAATTTACACAAGCACAATGAAAAAGAAGAAAAGAAATTCAGCAGTATGAGAGTTCAATTAT
>NW_011888802.1:4343547-4349263 GCF_000151845.1 Pteropus vampyrus | reverse complement strand
TCCATCATCTAGTTGTAAGTCACTATTTACTGATAAAGGTTAGTGAGAACTTAGGTGAAGTGCTTATTTGTGGCTTTAAAAACCTAATAGAAATTTACCAGATCAAATGATAGCACACAGTTCTTTTTAAATAGTATGCAATTTTTGGTTTATATAACAATTATAAATCTTCCCACGATCTTTGTTATTCAGTGATAAAAATTCTATTATCAAATGTAAAATATGAAAGCATTTTTCTCTTAATATTTCTGAAAAGCAGCAATAGTATGTAGGTTAAAAACTCATTGAACTTTGATAACATAGCATTTAAAGACTGTTCAGAAATTTTCATTTATAATAGTATATACCAGAGATATCATATATCATGTACAGCAAAATTAACACTGTGAGAAGGAAGCCAGGGTCACAGAACTCTGTGTATATGTGCGTGTTTTTTTTTTTAATCTTGAAATGACTCAAAAATCCATATATTTTTAATGCTACTCAAAACCTCAGCGTTTACTACTAGATTATAAGATTTCTCAGTTTCTCAATCTCTCACTCATATTCACACACACACACACACCCCCCAATATATATTTATGTGCGTACACATATGTTACAAGATATCCTCATTATTCATGATAGGTAATAATCTTACATTCATGCAATGAGTAAGCTTTAAATAACTAAAGCTTATCTATTAAAAAGAGAGTCATTGCAATTGTACTCGATAACATCAAAAATACAAATATCACTTTTTAGCATCACTAACTCATGATTATGTAATTTGCCTGCTGTGCACTAGACACTGTCATGAATACTGAGGATACTCTGTTCAATGAAAAGACAAGGTCCATGTCCTCATAAAACAACTGAGATTTAGTCTATTAACAAATTTCAAATATACAATACATTATTATTAACTGTAGTTACTATGCTGTACATTTGGTCTCCAAAACTTATTCATCTTTTAACTAATAGTTTGTACTCTTTGACAAACATCTTTTCTTCCATAACCCACCCATGGTAACCACTACTATACATTCTTTTTTTTTTTTTTTTTTTCAGATTTCACAAGTAAGTGAGATCATGCAGTATTCGTATTTCTGTGACTGGCTTATTTCACTTAGTGCAATATCTTCCAGATTCACCCATGTTGTTGCAAATAGAATTGTCTTCTCTTTTAAGGTGAAATATCCTATTTTGTATATTTATGATATTTTCTTTATATATTCATCTGGCAACATTTAGGTTTTTTCCATATCTTGGCTACTCTGAATAATGCTGCAGTGAATATTGGAGTGCAAATATCTCTTCAAGATAGTGATCTTATTTCTTTTGTACATGATATTGTTTTAATCTTGATCTTAAATTTCTTTTTTTTTTTTACTGTTTTACTACTACACAACAGAGTGATAGTTTTGAATAATGAGAGTGATTTTTATTAATTTACCAAACAAATTGTAGCTTAATGATTTCAATTGCCTAGAAGCATAAGTTAACCAATATATTTATGTTATATAACTTATATGCTATAGGACAGTATAGTCATATACCTTTATACTTATATATAAATATATCCCTATACAATTTACACAAGCACAATGAAAAAGAAGAAAAGAAATTCAGCAGTATGAGAGTTCAATTATGTAGTTATTATTTAATTCATTAAAAGTATGAATTAGACCTTGCCATACTTAACACTGTCACAGTGATATAGTGATTTCTGAGGAAATTCAGCACTCATTTCTAGTTTAATTTTCAATATTTATTAAATTCCTTTTTTGTTCTTATATTTCTCTTTTATAGATCATAATTTTAGAATATGCATCTATGATAATTATGTGGTTTCGCTAATTCACTTGCTACATGTGGCTGAACTACATACATACCTAGATACATGTATATGTGAATATATATATGAATACAGATACGGATATGGTTATAGTTATAGATATAGATATAGTTATAGATATAGATATGTTCAAAACAAACTCTCAGGTAAAGGGCAAACGTTTCCATTATTTATCTTTTAAAATCTGGACAGTGAAAAGTTATCTGAAGCTCTATCAGTAAAGTCATGAATTATCTCTGATTTCATTAATCTGTGCTTTTCAAAGTGTACAAGCAAGTGATTGAATAATAGCTCTTGTTCTTTCTTTGTCACCATAAAAATCTGATGTATTTTTCTTTTTGTTTATGTTTCATATCTTATACTTGTCATATTTTATTCAGAAATAATTGTGTAAGTTCAAGGTATACTATGTGTTGATACATTTATATATTATAATATGATTACCAATGTAGCATTAGTTAACACTTCTAACACATTTATTTTTTATCACAAGAACATTTAAGATCTGGTCTCTTAGCAACTTTGAAGTATATAACACAGTATTGTTGACTATAATCATGCTGTATATTAGATCTCCAAAACTTATTCATCTTGTAACTGCAGCTTTATACATTTCATCATCTTCCCAATCCTCCATCTGCCCTCTTCCCCTCCAGCCCAGGTAACCACCATTCTACTCTCTGTTTCTGAGTCGGCTTTTTTCAGATTCCACATATAATTGATATCATACAGTATTCGTCTTTCTCTGAGTTATCTCACTTAGAATAATGCCCTCAAGGTCCTGAAGCATTTTCTCTTAAAGAATTCTACAACTAGTAACAACTCACAAATACAAATCTAAAGTATTAAGGTTAACCTTCTAAATATTAAGTGGCTCAGAAAACAGTATAATTTACAGATAAAAAAGAAATGCATTGTAAAAAGGTGAAAAATTATTAGTGATCGTAAATTTGAAAGACAAAAAAAAGTAAAGCTTTGAGGAAAAGTGTGTAGATAAGCTATATCCTATTACATTTTGAATGCCTACAAAGAAGTAGAGTGCAGTGTAGATTTCTGTGACTGTTTCAAACCCTTTCCCTTAGCTTTTTAATTAGAGAAGTGCTTCTGCCACCAAATGAGGTTTTTTTTTTTTTTTGCCTAACAAGGGGATGTTTTTCCTTGTCTTTAAATGATTACCATTTTATACAAACTATAGATCTATTATTATCATATTGCTGAAATAAATGTATGTCCTATATTCCGTAATTTCACTGTATATAATGCATTGTTATATTATGATGCACAAAATAAGCTTATATTTTTAATTCTTATAATCATAAATTACTATAAAACCAAAATTTCCTTGTCAGCATGGTTTTATTACTTATTTCTGTTAGATTTTAGGTGGTTTTATTTAATATTGCTGATGTCTTAGTTTTAAAGTTGAATGAATGAAAAATATTAGATGTATAATAAAGCTTCCAGTAAGATTTTGTATATACATTATAGAAGAATATGAAATTTTTTAGGCAAATATTCAAAATTCTTCTCAATGAATTTAAGAGTTCCATATGCCATGGTATCCTGGTGAGGGCAGCAAAACATTCAGCCTGATTTTAAAGGAAGATATTGTTCTATGCAAACTATGAGTTATTACAAAATCCCAAGTACAGCTCTTTAGTCTCAAAGAAGATATTCAAAACAACCATAGTTTTCATCAAAGTAATCACTATATTATCAGTGTTTTCTAAACCACAGTAGCTATTTTCTTGTATCTATTCATCCATCCAGTTTTCACCAGTACATGTATAGAAGTCACAGACCTGCAGAAAGCTTAGGAATCATCTAGTATAACCTCAAAAGATGTAACTACATCTGTAAGTGGGAACTAAGAGAAATATATGCTCATTAGCTATGACTAAATTGCAATTATATGCAGCATACATTTTTTTTCAAATTTATTTTCTATTTTAATGATTTGTGTAGAGTATCAGATGTCCTAAAATATATCTTGTGGTATATTCAAATAGGTAAATGTAATAGCAAGTTTTGGTAATTAATTTAAAGTTAGAGTCAGAAAAGAGTCTATCAATTGATTTAAATGTTTTTAAAATTATGTACTGAATGTACTAAAACTAAATTGAAATGTTATATTTTTGATGGACTATAAATATATTAGTAGCTGACTTCAGCAACATTTATTGAGCAGCTACTCTATTTTAAAAAAATATTTACTTAACACTGCCTCATGCATTGGAAAAATGGAAAAAACTAAATATTATTTTAAAATCTTGAAAATAGATTAATTTATCAATTTGAAGATTGTTTAGAAATTCACTGTAAAAACGACGGAAGTTTTTAACTAAATACTTTAACTGTAAAGCAAGTTAGAAAAATTGAAATAGTAGTAAAGAAAGGGTAGGTGGGATGGAGAGGAAAGTGTGGAAAAAGCCATACAAATTGAAATGTCCTTTTATTAGACTTTTTACTCTGACAAAAACAGGAAGCGTTCTAGACACCTGAAACGGAATCTTCAGTGAGATACTCTATGCTTCCAATCACATGAATAGTAGAATCATTTTGTAGGAAAAAAACCCAAAAAACCTGTAACTGAAAATATTCCATGGCACATTAATTAGCTCAGGGTACACGTCTCTCTTTCTGTCTTCCTATTTTTTGTTTTAAGAAGTATTTTCCATAATGTTTAGTTGATACTGTAATTTCAAACTTAAATACGTAATTCTAGATGCTGAAGCTCAGAAATTACAAATTAGTTCTACATTCTAAGCTACTAAAGGAAAAATGAATTAGCAATGTTATTATCTTTCATTTGACACAGAATTACAAATTAGATGTTTTTATTTTTATTATGAGAAAACCAAAGAATAAATATTTACTGCAAACCTACTATGAGTGAGTGCAAAACATAGTTTTATTTCAAAGTATATATAGCCTGGGTATGAAAATCAGGCATGAGTATGTTATACATTAAATAAAAATAAAATGTTAGATAAAATAAATCTGGTATAAGGAAAGCTGTAGTTTGTAGCCAAATGAGTAGCAAAGATATAAAGTGAAAGAGTTCAGAGGGGGTAATTTTAACTTGTAATTGTCACCAATTTATTTATTTGAAAATTTGTCTTGAGTATACTCTGTTTATTCCAGTTTCCCATAGGAAATGTCTGGGGAAGATACATAGTAAGTAGTCAGAAGGTAGTTTGATGAGTGAAAAGGATGTAAGTGGATACATTTTCCATGGCTCATCCTTTTCCTGAACATTCTTGGATGGCCTTTGCCAACATATTCCTTTGTGATTCTCCTTTTTTTTTATTTTGTTTCTAATGCTTTTCTCTTGTTTTTAAGTTTCTTGCTGTGATACTGCTCTAATGGTATCAATTATCTTAATCCAATAAGCTAGTCTTTAATTTGAGATGGTGTGTTTATTACCATCAGTACAGGAATACTTAGGAGATATCGCAAATTTGGTTCCAGACCACTGCAATAAAGCAAATATTGCAATAAAGTGAGTCACAATTTTTTTGATTTCTCAGTCAATATAAAAATCATGTCTACACTATACTATAGCCTATTAAGTGTGCAATAACATTGTATTTTTTAAATGTATATACATTAATTTTAAAAAAAATAGTTTATTGCTAAAGAGTACTAACCATTATCTGAGCCTTAAGCAAGTCACAATCTTTTTTGCTGGTGGAGGGTCTTACCACAATGTTAATGCCTGCAGACTGATCAGGGTGGTGGTTGCTAAAGGCTGTAGTAGCTGTGGCAGTTTCTTAAGATACGACAACAATGAAGTTAGCCATATCAATTGACTCTTTCTTTCACAAAAGATTTCTCTGTAGCTCACAATGCTGTTTAATAGCATTTTACCAACAGTTG
>NW_011888802.1:4331945-4343497 GCF_000151845.1 Pteropus vampyrus | reverse complement strand
AAGCTCAGAAATTACAAATTAGTTCTACATTCTGAGCTACTAAAGGAAAAATGAATTAGCAATGTTATTATCTTTCATTTGACACAGAATTACAAATTAGATGTTGTTTTTATTTTTATTATGAGAAAACCAAAGAATAAATATTTACTGCAAACCTACTATGAGTGAGTGCAAAACATAGTTTTATTTCAAAGTATATATAGCCTGGGTATGAAAATCAGGCATGAGTATGTTATACATTAAATAAAAATAAAATGTTAGATAAAATAAATCTGGTATAAGGAAAGCTGTAGTTTGTAGCCAAATGAGTAGCAAAGATATAAAGTGAAAGAGTTCAGAGGGGGTAATTTTAACTTGTAATTGTCACCAATTTATTTATTTGAAAATTTGTCTTGAGTATACTCTGTTTATTCCAGTTTCCCATAGGAAATGTCTGGGGAAGATACATAGTAAGTAGTCAGAAGGTAGTTTGATGAGTGAAAAGGATGTAAGTGGATACATTTTCCATGGCTCATCCTTTTCCTGAACATTCTTGGATGGCCTTTGCCAACATATTCCTTTGTGATTCTCCTTTTTTTTTATTTTGTTTCTAATGCTTTTCTCTTGTTTTTAAGTTTCTTGCTGTGATACTGCTCTAATGGTATCAATTATCTTAATCCAATAAGCTAGTCTTTAATTTGAGATGGTGTGTTTATTACCATCAGTACAGGAATACTTAGGAGATATCGCAAATTTGGTTCCAGACCACTGCAATAAAGCAAATATTGCAATAAAGTGAGTCACAATTTTTTTGATTTCTCAGTCAATATAAAAATCATGTCTACACTATACTATAGCCTATTAAGTGTGCAATAACATTGTATTTTTTAAATGTATATACATTAATTTTAAAAAAAATAGTTTATTGCTAAAGAGTACTAACCATTATCTGAGCCTTAAGCAAGTCACAATCTTTTTTGCTGGTGGAGGGTCTTACCACAATGTTAATGCCTGCAGACTGATCAGGGTGGTGGTTGCTAAAGGCTGTAGTAGCTGTGGCAGTTTCTTAAGATACGACAACAATGAAGTTAGCCATATCAATTGACTCTTTCTTTCACAAAAGATTTCTCTGTAGCTCACAATGCTGTTTAATAGCATTTTACCAACAGTTGGATTTTCAGAATTGGAGTCAAACCTTTTAAACTCTTCTAATACTTTATTAACTAAGTTTATATAATATTCTAAGTCCTTTGTTGTCATTTCAATAATCTTCACCAAGAGTAGATTTCATCTCAAGAAACCACTTCCTTAGTTCTTTGTAAAAACAACTCCTCATCCATTAAAGCTTTATCAGGAGATTTTAGCAATTCAGTCATATTTTCAGGTTATACTTCTAATTCTGGTTCTCTTACTTTTTCTACGGCATATGCAGTTACTTTTCCTACAGAAGTCTTGAATCTCTCAAAGTTATCCACAAGGGTTGAAACTAACTTCTTCCATACTTCTATTAATGTTGAGATTTTGACCTCTTCCCGTGAATCATAAATGTTCTTAATGGCATCTAGAATAGTGAATCCTTTCCAGAAGTTTTCGATTTACTTTATTCAGCTCCATCAGTGGAATCATTTTCTGTGGCAAGCTATAGCCTTACAAAATGTATTTCTTAAATAAAAAGATTTGTAAGTCAAAATTATTCCTTGATTCATGGGCTGCAGGATGGACGTTCTGTTAGCAGGAATGAATACATTAATCTCATTGCATCTCTCCATCAGAGCTCTTGGGTGACCAGGTACATTGTCAATAGCAGTAATATTTTTAAAGATTTTTTTTTTTTTTTCCTGAGCAGCAGGTCACAACAGTGAGCTTAAAATATTCAGTAAACCATGTTGTAAACATATATCCTGTCATCCAGGCTTTGTTGTTCCATTTATAAAGTACATACAGAGTATATTTGCATCATTGTTATGGGCCCTAGGAATTTCAGAATGGTAAATGAGCATCCTCCTCCACTATAAGGCTATTTTGTCTACACTGAAAATCTGCTGTTTAATGCAACCACATTCATTAATTTTCTTAGCTAAATCTTCTGGATTACTTGCCACAGCTTCTAAATCAGCATTTGTGGATGCACCTTGCACTATTATGTTACGGACATGTCTTCTTTGATTAAACCTCATGAACCAACCTCTTCTAACTGCAAACTTTTCTTCTACAGCTTCCTCGCCATTTTCAGCCTTCATAAAAATGAAGAGAGTTAAGGCCTTGCCCTGGATTTGGCTTAAGAGAATGCTGTGGCTGATCTGATTTTCTGTTCAGATTACTAAAACTTTCTCTATATCAGCAATAGGCTGTTTTACTTTCATTCAAATAATCACTGGAGTAGCCCTTCTGATTTCCTTCAAAAACTTTTTCTTTGCATTCACACCTTGGCTGTTTTGCTCAAAAGGCCTAGTTTTCAGCCTGTGTTGGCTTTCAATATGCTTTCTCATTAAGCTTAATTATTTTTAGTTGTTTTAAAGTGAGAGATGTACAACTCTTCCTTTTTCTTGAACACTTAGAGGCCATATAGGGTTATTAATTATCTTAATTCCAATGTTGTTTTGTCTTGGAGCATACGGAGCCTCAAAAGGAGGGAGAGAGATGAGAGAATGGTTGGTTTATGGGACAGTCAGAACACGTATATTTATCAATCGAGTTCACTGTCTTAGATAGCTGTGGTTCATGGCACCCCAAAACAATTACAATTGTAACATCAAAGATCACTGATCACAGATCGCCATAGCAAATATGATAATAATGAAGATTTTAAAATATTGACAGAGTTACTAAAATGTGACAGAGAGACATAAAGTGAGCAGATAATATTGGAAAAATGGCACTGATAAACTTATTTAATTTAGGTTGAGAAACCTTCAATTTATAAGAAGTATAGCATTTACGAAGCACAATAAAGCAAAGCACAATAAAATGAGGTATCCCTGTAATATGTATCTATGTGAAAGTATAACTTCCAAGGAATAATTAGTAAACAAACCTTGTTATTGCTATCCATACCATTGTACCATTGTATTACTCATGTGAGCGCTGGGACATACACACACACTTAAATATATGCATAGATACATATACATGTACACACATAAATCAGACACTTTACTATTTATAATGGGAGATGGCACATGCCTATGATATAAACTATACTATTATGAAATAGGTATGAAATAGGTGTGGAAATATGCCATGTGAATTCTAGTTAGTTTACACTTACATTTATTGGACAGTAAGCATAAAAACAAAGAACTGTCATTCTACAGATATTTCTGTGGGTCTCACATTTGGCTATTACCCTCTTCTAACATGTTTTGCCCCCAGATTTATCTAAGTATAATCAGCATACAAAAAACTGCTCATAATTAATGTATACAACTTGATGAGTTTGGACATATATATATACACTCATGTTACTGTCACCACAATTAGACAAACAGGGTAATAAGTATATACATAACCTCCAAAAATTTCCTTGTCTTTGTTTTTTTTTTTTTTTTAGGAAGGGAGGGCATGAGAATGGGGCTGGTAAGAACAGAAAATCTACCCTCTTAACAAATTTCAAAGTGCACAATACTTTATTGTTAACTAGAGGCACTATGTTTAATCATAATTTCAGCAATCAGGAATTCTTTATGGTAAAAGATACCAATTTAGAGAATCTCATAATATTTCTAAGTGTGCATCTGGGTTTTTCTCAGCAACTTTACATAGCTATTCATTTAAAAATATTTTATGAATGCTGAAAAACAAGTAAATTAATGTTCACCTAGATAACTAAAACACAATAATCTACACTTTACAATTTCCTTTTCTGTCCTTATCTCTCTTAATCCTCAGAGTGTAGATGTGAAATGGATAGGACAGGTGATTAATGTAAATTGTGCATTTTTCATTTTTTGAGCTGTAAAATGTAGTGATTAAATTAATATTTGAGTATTAGTATTCTTTGGTATCGAAATTGTTCTCCGGCTCTTTCAATTGTTTTTGGTGTATTTTCTACAACTTTTTTCATATTTTACATTAATTTAATTTTGATATTGTTTTATACTTTACAAATCAATATTGGATAATATTAAAAACCACTCCATTCTTCTGCTCGTGTCCTCCTTTCCAATTTACTAACACATACAAATATTTTTTTAAATCTATAAGGATAAAAGAAATGATGGTTGTCAGTACTTGGATAATATTAGAGAATTCCCCTTCCTCTTTTTCTTGTTGATCCTCCTCTTTAACATATACAATGAGAAATACCAATAGTCCCCATCAAAACATTGTTTCATATAAGTAAAAGGATACATATTGCCTCTAATATTGTTTTGAAGGCATTGATATATGTGTTTTCCACCTAGCTCTTGAAATAATTCAAATTTACCATCATTTATTGTATGATTATGAGCATTTTTAAACCTTCTTAACCTTGAAAGGAGTTTATGAAGCACATGGTTTTATTTATCTTCTCAGACAATTAAGGAGTTAAACATGGATTCAGCCATAGAACCAAGAAATCTGTATGTTAATTATTTAGTCTCGGCACCCTATCAAATACTTTGAGTACAGTGGTGCTATTTCACCAAAAGATATTATAGGAATAGCATTAAAAACTGATTTCTGTATTAGCTCTAAGGAGTTATGTCATCCATAATGTTGATATTTCTCAATATGAAAACTACATTGAAAATATAGTTTTAATTTAATACTTACAAAAAATTTGGTTTTCTTAAGAAAACCATAGTTTCCTCCCCATATTATGAAGTAACTCCCAATACTTTCAGAATTTGAGCAACCACTAAATGATATTAAAAAACACCCTGTGCCCACTGCACCTATTTATAAATGGACATAGACTATTAGGAGTTTTATTATTTTAGGTAAAAGGACAGGGTATGCTCTGTGGTGATCAATAATATCTAAGCAAATTTTTTTTTGATTATGCTGTTCTTACTGGCAGAGTGTGAAAAGAGGAAACATCACAGCAATTATGAGTTTGACATTCCATAAGTAAGTCTGCATAAATGAAATACACTTTACCTATAAGCGTGCCTTTATAAACTAGCAAAAGCATTATTACCCATTTTGTTTCAGATATCATAATGCTCAGGAGCAAATGTGTAACCAAATTAAAATGGCTCTGAGGAAATTACTGTCTGTGGTTTGGGTCCTAATGGCCTTTTCCAATTTCTATTCTTTCTAAAATATATTTGGATTTATATTTTGTTACTTTATTATATATATTTCCTATGAATGACCACAAATCCTTTGCAGAACCAGACATGCTATTCATTAATTGCTTAATTCTATGCAGCTGCACTTTGCCAGGCCCTTTGCCAGATGCTGAAAATACAAAGATAAACACGACACAATTCCTTTTTTCAAAGAGTTGAAAATCTAGCCAAAGTAGCTCCCATTTTCATTGCACTTTGGAATATAGCAAGCTCTTCACATTATCATATTTGATACACACACATGGGAAATTTAAAAAGTGCATTAGAAGTATGTTTATTCTTCTTGGGCACTGAACTGCAACAATTATTTTGTTCAATAATAGATCCACTGGGAAGATGTAGCTAGTGTGTGAAAACTCAAATCTGAATAAATGTATTATCCTGGGACAACAACTAAAACTTTGATGAAGCTGCCTTTCATTCTGTACTGTCATTGGATTTTGATTTTCATGAATCGAAATGCTTCTATCATGATCAAAATCTGAGACCTGATATAGATAATGCCCATTGTGTACTACTTCTGTGGAGCTTTGAGAAAGGCTTTGGCATGACCTCAAATGGCATACAGTGCCAAGAATCTAGAGCTTAGGATCAGAATGAAACTTGGTACCATATCAATTAAAGCCTCTAATTTATTTATATTTTTGAGTTTTTAAATACTTAAATGTTTTAAATGTGTAAAGCAAAAATGATTTAATGACCATATACTAAGCAACATATACGTATATACACATATGTGTATGAATTCGTTTTTTTATTATGCAAAATGGAAGTTACAAATATTTATATATCCTACTGCTAGCCATGATTTTGGTTTTATTTAGTCTAATTTAAAAATAGGTTTTAAAACAAGGCTGTTTACTCTTTCACTGCTCCCCTCCTCTTCACCCCACTGGTGAATGAGAGAGTTCAGCTCCAAAGTACTGGGGATCACCAAATGCATAATGGCTGACTCTGGACAATTGCAGTTGACAGCAGAGTGAACACAGTACAATGAACCATTCTCCAGTGGCATGTGTGCTGATACTTGCTGCAATAATGCTAAAATGAAAAAAAGAAAAAGAAAAAAAAAGATGTCTCTTTTTAACATAAATTGGGAGAGCAATTTCAACATGGCTTTTGACTGATGTGTTTGCAGATGTTTAAATACTGTGAGCCAAACTATAATTTATGAAAATGAGATTTTATATGTGGTTGATTTCCCTTAGAAACATCTCGATGAGATACGACATTTGATTTTGATTTTTCAAGCCCACCTCAGAAATAGTGTATGTGCTATCTTCTAATGTTATGTACATATTTATGTGCTAGTAGTGACTATTTCAGCAAGGTTTCCTTCGGAAATATCATGAATTGTAAATATGTTACTAAAATAGTGGTCAAATCTGTAGGAATAGATCATTTATTTTTATTGGGGATATCATCCACAAAAGGAAAAATTGAGTTGGCAGAATATTAGATATTACAGCCAATTTATGGACCTCGATAGTGCCATACTGTATATATAATATACAGTATATCTCCAGTATGAAAATTTTATAAGTGAAGGATTAGGAAAAAATGTCTAAAAAGCATCCTGGGGTGGGAAACAATAATGGAAAAAATAAAATGTTTGAGAAACAATGGTATAAACCCAGTTATTTAGGGTTCGAAACCATAAACTTGATTTCCTTAGAATTAATTGATTAAGCAAAAGGCAAAACTTAGTTGAACTGGTGAAATTCAAATAAAATACTAATAATACTTTAGTAAATAAACACCTTCTAGAAAGTTTCCTAATGGTTTTAATATAAGAAGACTGAAAACAATTACAGTTATGAAAATTTCAAATATGTTACTACCACTACTTATATTTTAGATTACTTTAGAAGTAGATAAGAAATCAAAAGTATGAACAAAATTACAAATTTTTAATGTCTTATGTTTTTATTTTCAATTTCAGAAGGGGTAAAAATTTGAGAATTATGAATAAGATAGCTTCAAATTTAAATTAGTAAAAAACTGTATAAGAGTGTACTAAAATAGTACATCTCAAACATAGTACTCCTAAAGCTGAGAAACATTAAAGTATACAGAAATGTTTATTATATATTTGTTTTATGGATTCTGCTTAATTTTTAAATTGAAGTGACATTTGCAATTTATGGTAGCCATATTCCTCAATGACATTTATTTTTATGCAAATTATATGCTTGCAAATGATTTCAAATAGTGAAATTCATAAACCTTACAAATAAGCTAACCAGTTAAACAAAGTTCAGCTAGATTCAAGCACTCAAGGTCAGTTACAATGATATGTAAAAATTAATGGCTGTATACAAAGGCATTTTAGAAAATGACTGTAAACTTTTGCTAAACTTTAATTAAAACTCATTATACAATAACATTTTATTTCCTAAAACAGCAAGTTGCATACATTTTAGAACACAAATCTATTATCCTTTTAAAAGAATTATTTTCAACATGGCTCTTAAACTAGTATATTTTATTCAAAATTTTTCATTATATTTGAAATATTCCATGGAGATATATTTTCTAGGCCAGTCAATGAATTTTTTTTTAGGGTGACAATTTCATATTAGAAAGAGGAAGAATAAGTAAAAAAATAAAGTAGACAAATAATATTATAAAGACATAGATAAAGAATAGAAATTGTCCATTATTGTACATATGGAAACTTACATTCTCAAAAATAAGTTATTTCAATTCTAAGAATACAAATGAAGTAAAGAAAATTTAGTCACTTTTCCAAAAATTATACTAATAGGAAACAACTAAGTTGAAACCAAAAGCTACATTTCTAAAAACATATTTATCCATCCATACACATGCATACAGACATATATATGTATGTGTATGTACATATATTTATTTATTAACTTACATAAATCAGCTATTAAATATGAGATTACATGCTAGGCTTTATGGTAGCTATTAAAAGAAGAAAGGTTTTAGACAAAGCAAAATATTTCAGGAAAAGGATACCTTACTGTGATTTAGATATGAAGTTCAGCTTGAAATAATTGGGAACTGAGTATAATCATTGTGATAAGTACAAGCACCATGCTATATTTTCAAAGAACTAACTGGCTATGATAGAGGTACTTGTCCAAGAAGAAACAGGAATGTAGCAAGTTGGTCTAGCTACAGGGACACAAGTAAAATCAGATATAACGAAATTCTCTCAAGGGAAATATGCAAGCCATACTATCTAACCTGCCAACATCAGCTTATCTACGAAGATGCTCCTGGAGACAGAGTAGTGAAATACATAATTGGACAGTATCAAAGTTTAAACTGATACTTGCCATAAAGCCTCTATTCTTAATGCCATTCTTAGAGTGGCACTGAAGATTTTCAAATATGATTACAAAATTTCAATTTGTGTTTTGCTGTTTATTCACTATACTATTCTGAAACCCTGAGCCATCATTCTCAGAAGTAGCCCAACATTACTTACTGTTTTCGAATAATTACATTTGATAAACTAGTATTAGAAAAATAATTGGTGAAGTTTTGAGAAATGGTGGGAATTTTCTTTTTAACAAATTGTCCCTGTAGGTGCATTAGTTATCACTTGCTTTCTTCAGAGTATTCCATGCAAAATATAGTCTTGAATAATACTATTGTCAACTCAACTTTGGAGATAAACCCTGTGAAGAGCGAGGCATTCATTTGCTAATTGTCCTGAGCATCATAATTCCCAAATCAAAAAGTAAATCTAAGATAATTTATTTAAGAAGTTCCTAGTATATGGTCTGTTTGGGTTCCCATATATTTTGATGAAGAAGATAAAAAAAAATTAATTCTGAGATTGTAGTTACAGACTTTAGCAATTAGGGATGTACCTTGTTTAACACTGAATAATGTGCAGTTTATGTCAAGTCTTCATAGGCCCTTATGTCTCCTACAACTTTCTGTAAAAATTGATACTTAACCAAATATATACAAAATATATACAAAAATCATTTTTTTTAAAATTCTCTATCCTTCTTTGGTTTCTGGACCCTCTCCTTTAAAATTATTAATTAATTTTCTAATAATATTTTAAAGCTTATATACATTTATTTCAACAATGATATTAACCACCAAGCTTAAATATGCTGTGCCCTCTAATTTTTATAGGCATGAATCCTGCCCAAGGATTCCCACTGTTGGGCAGATCTGTTAATTGTACAGCTCCAAGCATGAAGGATTCATGTCAAAATATGTTATAGGAACAGGCATAATCAGAGTCTATGAATTTAAATTTTTTTAATTCCACTTTTTTGGGGGGGAAGGGGCGTGGCGAGGCAACCTTGGTTGACCTCACAGATTGCAAGGACCTTGTCAGCTTACAATCCCTTATTTTTTAATATTTATACACCTACAGCACCTGGTCTTCCTAGGTGGTTTCCAAGTACTAACCAAGTCCAACCCTACTTAGCTTCCGAGATCAGAGGGGATTGGGCTTGTTCCAGGTGGCATGGCTGTAGTTAATTCTGCTATTAAACTTACCTAGAATATACTGATTACTACACTATTTATGTCATCTTAATTTGCATATTTCCAAGAGGAATAAATGGCTTTTTTGTTAGGTTGACTTATGTGAATTGGGGTACTTTTGAAAGTGAAATTTTGTGCTATTCATTTTTACTGCTGGAACGAGTAGCATAAACGAGTTTTCCTGAGAAATCAAGAATGTGTGGTCCTTACATTTCAGATCAGTCAGATTTCCTGATTTATTCAAGCAGAAAAGGCATTTAAAGAAAGGAATCTGGGCAGCTCTCAAAATCTCTAGAAAAGATCATGTTGGCTATGTGTACAGAAACAAAAGTGGAACCAAAATCAGAATTGATTGAAGTTGTGTCACAGTACTTGTCTGCTGAAGATGGTGCCGCCAGTACTTTGAGCAGTGTCAAACAGCTCACAGAAGGTCCACCCTCAGCTCTGGAGCAGAAGCCCCCTGCTGCAACAGTGCCCCATGCTCCTCAATGCTGCCATTGCTATCCCACTTGGAGTCATTCTTCCATTCTTCTTCCCATGTATCTCTAGATCTAATTTCGAAATTCAGACACATGAGCCTAATTGGCCAAGCCAAGTCATAAAATCTTTCCTAGCCACCATGAGATTTGGGAAAATGAGTATCTATTCCTTTTATCTTTTATGATAGTGTATGTAGCTTATCTCTCAACAAGACTTAAAAGGTAGGAAATTGACCAGCATTAGGAATGAAGTAAGATTACCCCAAAAGCACAGTATACAGTATACAACAAAATATAATTTCCTAACTTTGATGCCAAACACCATCATATTTTCACTGCTTCAGGCAACTGTTCTTGTGAGATAATGCTTTTTCTCCACCTAATAGTTACCATGAATGTAAGAAATGTCAATTCCAACTGATTTGAAAATAACACTAAAAAATAACTTTAATAAATAACACTTAATATTTTTGCTTGAACCATTCAAAATTCCCTTTAGGATTTTTATTTTCATGATCTAGAAATCAAAATTAGTTTCTAGTACATAGTGCTTATGCAAAAATCTAAACAAGATGATGTTGACCTTTTTCATGAGTTGATTAAGATACTAGCCATTTGCATGATGTGGTTTAATGGCCAATACGAAATGGCATCTCTTTCTGTTAAATGCATCTCTCTACCTGGGCTGCAAATAGTGCATGTGATCCTATCTTTTGAGATTTATTCCTCTTGATCAAGACATTGCATATTCGCATCAAAAGTAAAACTGCAAATGGTGTCATTGTCCATCTTATAATTTTGTATTCTGTTGTCTTGCACACTGTAGGCATTGTATTATATAATACAGTGTATGAGTGTTTATGTAATGCTTGTGTGCACATGTGTGTGGTAAAGATGAATAAATAAATGATTTTAATATTTTTTTCTTGAAAACTGATGAAACAGAATGAATATAATACATTTTTAAATGTTACATCATCTTGACATCATATGAGCACCCTCAAAGAGAGATAGTCAACTTTTGTCCTGAAATAAGTCCCAAGGAAGACACAGTAATATATATAATACAGATAATAACATAATTGGTGGCACGTTAGAGAGAGATAAAGAAAGAAGAGACTTTCACAAAAGAAAAAGGAAGAAGAAAGACAATTCAGCCTCTTGAAAATTTTGCCACAGCCCTGAAATGGCTAACATATGAACAAATCACATTTTTCTTTTTATATATTTTTAAAGTCCAGTCAATAACCTGAAGAGCTAACCTCACTGGGTCTTTACACTTTTATGATTTCTTAATCTTTTATATTGACAACTGTTAATTTCACAACCCACT
>NW_011888802.1:4327003-4331895 GCF_000151845.1 Pteropus vampyrus | reverse complement strand
GTATTATATAATACAGTGTATGAGTGTTTATGTAATGCTTGTGTGCACATGTGTGTGGTAAAGATGAATAAATAAATGATTTTAATATTTTTTTCCTGAAAACTGATGAAACAGAATGAATATAATACATTTTTAAATGTTACATCATCTTGACATCATATGAGCACCCTCAAAGAGAGATAGTCAACTTTTGTCCTGAAATAAGTCCCAAGGAAGACACAGTAATATATATAATACAGATAATAACATAATTGGTGGCACGTTAGAGAGAGATAAAGAAAGAAGAGACTTTCACAAAAGAAAAAGGAAGAAGAAAGACAATTCAGCCTCTTGAAAATTTTGCCACAGCCCTGAAATGGCTAACATATGAACAAATCACATTTTTCTTTTTATATATTTTTAAAGTCCAGTCAATAACCTGAAGAGATAACCTCACTGGGTCTTTACACTTTTATGATTTCTTAATCTTTTATATTGACAACTGTTAATTTCACAACCCACTTCCTTTTGCAAAAGCAGCAATTTGTTTCTATCATTAGCCTAATCACACCTTTATTTGTTGTCAACCAGATGCATGGTACTATACTAACACTTTACGAATACACAAAATTAGGTTAGGAACTCATTTTCTAGAGAAAAAAAAGAGAATTTCATAAATGTATGCAGGAGATAATATATTAAGTGCTCATAACGCATAGACAACATGAAGCCTAAAAGTCTACCTAAATAATGCATAGATTGTATCACTTTCCCAAATCTCAAGTTTGTGAATTAATCCTATCTAAACTTTCTAACTCTTGTATTCTGTTCCACTTAATTTATCACTAACTCCCACACTGCATTATTTTACTGTTGAAGTATACATGTCACGCCATATTATATGCCCAGTTAGGTGACATATTAAAAGATAAAATGATTTTATCATTGCTCTCAACAATGCTACAATCTAGTGAGGAATCAATGCTTCAAACAAATGACTTTTAAAAACACATTTAAAGTTATTATATTGAATACATTAAGATAAGAAGAAGTGAGAGGCATATATGGCTCCATCTGAAAATGCTTCAAAGAAGTGGTTTTAAGCTAAAATAATATCTTAAACAGTGAAAAGGAATGAAGAAAGCAAACAATGTAGTCAAAAAATAATTAGAAATTGAAATTAATTTGCTCAAATAAATAGGTAAGCATTGACTTTACTTCAAAAGTATTGAGCTGAGTGGAAAATATTTTAAACTATAATAGTGTTGGTAAGGTTTTAGGGAAATGGCAGACCTTATCCACTGCGGGAAGAGTATAAATTGGCAAAAATTTTGAGTAGGCAACTTGTCAAATTTTTTCAAAAATCTTAATTGTTTTTTTTTTTTACTCTGTGACCTGGCAATTCTACTTCTAGGAATTTGTTATAAGAAGATAAATAATTATGTTCACAGTGATTTATGTACAAGGTTGTTCTTTGCAGCATTATTTATGAGAGCAAAAAATTTAGCAAAAACTAAATATTCAACAATGTAGAATTAGTTCAACAGATTATTTTATGTCATACAAAAGAATTCAGCCTCTAATATAATATAGTAGATGGTTGATCAATAACTGAAATTTTCACAAATACGTGGTAAGTGCAAAAAGTATATTATAAAATACATATGTGTATATTTACACTAGTAATTTCTGGGTGTTGAAATTCCATGAATTTTAATTTTTTTGCTGTTGTTTGCAGTGTTTTTCAAAACCTATACAAGTAATATGTATTTCTTCATCTTAAAAATATAATACATACTTCGTAGGAATATAAATATAATATAATACATACTTTTTCTGTGATATCTGCAAGGTCTTATTGGATATATTTTAAAAAGTAGAATGTTTGTAGTAGTATATACTTATGCACCAATTAATTTAATAGACAATTCTACAAATATATGTCCTTATTTCAATGTAGTACTGTACACTATAATATAGTATAGAATAGCATAGTATATACCTTAGTGTGGTCTACATTCAAGGCAAAATTTTGGTTGCCCAATTTATGTTCAATGAAAAAAGGAATATTTTAGTATTTCCTTACATATAAATTTATATTTTTGATCAGTGTTTTCCCCAAAAAGTCCAAAATAATAATTCATATGAGCTTTATTAGACAAAAGAGACTTCATCAGAAAATCAGTTTCACTTTAAGATGGCCAAAACTATGACCCAAGGAAGTATAAATTTAAAGTGATATGAACATAAGAAAATAATGCTTCAGGACACAAAGTAAAAATGTAAAAGTTTTTGATATGTTTTCTTGGGTTTGCTGTTTATATGATGATAAATAATAGCTACATTTTGAAAAGTAATTTACTATAAAAATATTTTTTTTAATATTTTATTGTTTTGACTTCAGAAGTCATGCAATGTGATAATTATCTTTGTACCCCATTCTGAGAATATTATTACTATCTACAAAAAAAATATGAATAGAGGGAAATCTTATATTCCAATTGCATTAGTTTATAGATATAATTGATTTATGTCCCCATCTCTTAGCTTACAATTGTCACAGAAGGAAGAATACCAACAACCCCTTTATCCTCTGAAACCTAGGAATGAATAGGAGTAGCAGATAAAACTCAACTAGTGATTTCTATTCTTCAGTGGTTATTAGATTTAGTATTGCTTCAAGCCCTATGGATTATGCAAATATACTAACAAAAATATCATAAGTCCAAATGTGAGAGTAGAAAGAGGCAAGAGACAACAGGCCTTCTCCGAAATTATTTTTGAAGAGTTTTGGATTTGGAAAAAAAAGAACTTGAAGGGACCAAAAATATCTACAAACTCCAATGACTTAATTTACTAGTAAGGAAACTGACCTGGGGGAGCTTAACTAACATGGTAGTATCGCATATTTACAACAATTAGAGACAGGATTGAGAGTAAAAATTTAGCTCATGAGTTTCTAGCTTTGTTACCTTCAGCAAAGTCAACTGATATCATTTTATCTTAGTAAATCACTCAATATTCCTCAGTTTCAACTTCCACATCTATAAAATATGATTATATCAAATTTACTATACCAATCAATTATTAGTAGTTACCTCTATAATAAAAGAAAAATAGTATGGATAAGGAAAGACTAAAGATGAATTTCCTATATATAATTTTCTATTTCTTAAATAAAAAAGTGTTATTTGTATTATTAAAAATTAAAAATACTTGTCAAAATTATTGTAAGGATTAAATAAACTGAAGAGTAAAATATATTAAATTAATTATTGTTCTATATTCTACTCTTTCATCCTAAATATGTTGCGCAAGTATGGAAACATCTGGAAATTTGATATCATTTGGGAAAAAAAGAGATAACAAATAACTCCTATTTAGTCTTAATGATTTTGTGATGTGTATATCACTTGAGAGATGAACCTGTTTGAGAAAAAAATAAGGAAATACAGACTTTTAATGGTACAATTGAAATCCTGGCTACAGTCCAGAAATGAAACTATAGCCCTGAGCAAATACTATCTATTGTCGTTATCATCTGGAGTGTTCTTTAGGCTCCTGAGATCATCTGTTATGAGAGACAAAGCAATTAAAATAGTTCACTTGAGCTCAAGTACATCTAGTAGAACCCTTTTAAGAAGAATTCTTGCCTAAGAAATATTCCCCTAAGGCATTAGAAATGTTTAGATCACATACAAATTCCAGTATTTTAAAATTTTCATTCAAAAAATTTACTATTATACATATTTCAAGAATTGGCCTATGGATGGTGGGTATGCTTTTCTGCACTGCATTATTTCTCTGAAATATATTTATTATGAAAATAATTATTTTAAGAATTTTGCTAGCTCATTAATGAGGATACATTTTCAATATAATTATGTGTGTGTGTGTGTGTGTATTCTTTGCATGCAATTCTGTAGTAGTCATCTTCATATAGCAGTCTAACCTTTATTTTCTTCTGAGGTTTAGTTCCTCATCTGGGCACTGCCACACTCCTTTTCTTACAGTGCAGAGACAATAAACTTTTGAGAAGGGTAGAAGTGTGTGTGTGTGTGTGTGTGTGTGTGTGTGTGTGTGTGTGTGTGTGTGTTGGGGGAGGGGTGAATTGTAACATATCTAAATAGGAAAATACTGACTATAAATTTTCTAATATGACTGGTGCTTTGAGAGGAAAGAAGCAATCAGGGGAAAGAAAGTTTAACGGGTGGGGGAGTAGGATGAAATTTGAATATCAATTGCTTGTTATTCACTTAAATCAACTTAAACATGTTCTTTGGGTCTCTTCACATAAAGTATTTATTCAGCAAGTTAAATAAACAAGTAACCAATTAAGTTTTAAGGTATGATTTTAGATGATTGCCATCAATATTTTTCTTCCTAAACAGCATTCTTTTTTTTTTTTTTTTAACCCCTTTTTCAAAGTTTTATCTCCTATCAATCACAGACACTGCACGAGACACCTTCCTTTCTCAGGTTGGTTCTGGGGCCAAGAAGTTTCAGACTTGAGTCCAATTACAAAGAAAAATACCTTTTTCTTCAGTTTAACTCCTCCTTCACCTCTGCAGTTCTCAAATGCATAGCACATTTTTTTAGTGAAATAGTTTCAAATTGATTGAGCTCTTTTCCCTCTTTCTACATGTGATAATAGGTTAAACTAAATAAGAATAGAATTGTTTTAGAAGGGTAATATGTTGCCTATGAAAGGCCTCTCAAACACTCTCTCTCTCTCTCTCTCTCTCTCTCTCACACACACACACACACACACACACACACACACACACACACACACACACAAAACCAGATCCAGCAGGAGACTTTTTCCATGCCCTCCCTACTAAATTTCACCAGATGACAACAAAACATTTGATTATATGAAAATATTATATATAGATGTGAATCCCCCCACC
>NW_011888802.1:4316943-4326953 GCF_000151845.1 Pteropus vampyrus | reverse complement strand
CTTTTTCAAAGTTTTATCTCCTATCAATCACAGACACTGCACGAGACACCTTCCTTTCTCAGGTTGGTTCTGGGGCCAAGAAGTTTCAGACTTGAGTCCAATTACAAAGAAAAATACCTTTTTCTTCAGTTTAACTCCTCCTTCACCTCTGCAGTTCTCAAATGCATAGCACATTTTTTTAGTGAAATAGTTTCAAATTGATTGAGCTCTTTTCCCTCTTTCTACATGTGATAATAGGTTAAACTAAATAAGAATAGAATTGTTTTAGAAGGGTAATATGTTGCCTATGAAAGGCCTCTCAAACACTCTCTCTCTCTCTCTCTCTCTCTCTCTCACACACACACACACACACACACACACACACACACACACACACACACACAAAACCAGATCCAGCAGGAGACTTTTTCCATGCCCTCCCTACTAAATTTCACCAGATGACAACAAAACATTTGATTATATGAAAATATTATATATAGATGTGAATCCCCCCACCCCCCAGAATTAGCTTCTGAATCAAGGAAAAAAATCTCCACACTTCCCTGAATTACCTCAACCCCAGGCCTTCCCCAATTTTTTTTTTACTGCCCAGCCTTTCAAAATGCACGCATCCTTGAATATTTCATCTTTTAAGCAGATTATTAGCAAGCTTGTAACAGCTGTCCAATTTATGTAAAACCCAATTAAAAGGGAAACTGATGTAAACATAGGATCTCTGTTTCGACTGAAGAAAGGACCAAACAACAATTAAAAAAAAAAAAAGTCCTATACATTCCAAATCCTAAAATGATGTGCACAAGTTTTAGAATGTATTGAAAGAAAAAGTGTGGACTCATAAGAAAATTCAGAAAAACAGCCTTCCCAGAGGCAGCATTTTCACATTCTCCTCCCAGATGTTTGCAGAACTTCGTTTTTATAAGTTTCTTCTAAGTTTGAGGAACCTCTCAATTCTTTCTCTGGGAAAAACCTGAGCACTATTCTCCCTCAGCACCAGTGACCCATCCAGCATTAGAACCGGGAGCAAATGCCCGATACCTGCAGATAATGTTCGCCTCAAGCCTTAGAGACCAGAGATTGCATTTTCCCTCTCAAAATGCAACTGGTTATTTACTTGTATGCATTTTAAATTAGACTGAATGGACTTGGAAACGTGTGTGTGTGTGTGTGTGTGTGTGTGTGTGTGTGGTGTGGGTGCGCCGGTCTGCCCGTGGATTTTTAAGAGCATTCACGAATCAAATTGGGGTTTTTCCCTGCCCCCTCCCTCCTTTTCCGGTTCTCAGAGAAATCTTTCAGTTCTGGAATCAAAGAAGCAGGCATGCATTGTGTTTTCACCCTGCAGACTTAAATAATACTCAAGAAATATCATCAGAGAAATCTAACTCTCGATGACCAAATTGACTGAAATTCTATACCAAGTTTTAAAAAGTATGTGCCTAAATTATATACCTTGCAACAAAAAAAAAATCCATACCCAATTATGCTATTGTATAAAATATATGATATGAATATAGGTTTCAAATAGCCATTTTCAACATGCCAAATAAAAATCGGTTTCAAAAACATCAAATACCATAAAACACATTGTACTGCAGAGACGGAAGCAATGCATTTAAAGCACGGATGAAAATGGCGTGCAGTATAATTACCTCAAATTGCTGTTCGCTTGACACCCTGACACTAATTTTATTCAAGCCACTGGGAAATAAATGTTTTAAAAGCACTCCTTTCCAAACGTTGGAGCTAGTGGCGACTATGAGGTCATTAAGGCAAGGAAAGGGTAAAGTTTCCAGCACGCAAAAAGAATTAAATAACCCATTTAAAATAAAAGCGTCTATGTGGATCGACAGCCTTTAATGCCCACATTTTTAACGCTTGCCCTGTACGTGAATTGATTTTTTTTTTTCCTTCAGCATTCCCTCACCAGATGGATTTTTGCTACTGCAGATCAGCAGAGGGTGTCAGATCTTTCAGAGTGCACCAGGCTGGAACGAGCAGAGCTTCTTAGCAACTCTCTCTTTTCTCCCTCCCCATTCTCGCGCTCTCTCCCTCCCTCAGACAACTCGCCCCCCGCCCTCCGCCCCCTCCGTGTAATTCCGAAAGAGCAGAAGAAAGAGAACAAGAAAAGAGCTAGTAACTGAGATCCAGAGCTCAGGAAAAAAAGGGCTGAAGAGGACTGAAAGGGAGGAAAAGGAAGGATGGACAGCCACAAAACGCAGCGATTGCGGAAATTTTCCAGCGCCATTGGCTCGGCAGCGTGAATCCTTAGGTCAGGCGTGATTTCAGCACTGGGGGTATTGGACAGCACCTCGGGGGGACTTCTGGGCAACCCGCAGCCACCGCAGGAACTCCATCAGCCGCCTCAACAACAGAAGCTGACGAAAACCCTGCTTTGTATCAGAGAGGCAAGGTCAGTCCGACGCACAGCCATGCACAGGCAGTGCGCCTGTACTACGCTGCAAACCCTCTGCTTGTTTCTCTAACATGCACTTGCTTCTAATTACTAGCGTTGTTCCTTTCCTGATTAGTGAGGATCAATAGAGATTCTGTAAGGGTGTATTTCTAATTTACACGTATTTAACTTCTTCTTTTTTTTCTTTTTTCATTTTTTAAAGGGTTGAGGGGGAGTGGGATTATTTTTCTACTTTTTCGTCTTTTTTTCTTTTCATTTTATTTTTTCTTTTCTTTTCTTCTTCTTCTTCTTCTTCTTCTTCTTCTTCTTCTTCTTTTCTTCTCTCTCTCTCTCTCTCTCTCTCTCTCTCTCTCTCTCTCTCTCTCTCTTTGTTTCTTGCTTGCTTTGCACTACATGCCTGGATAGTTTGTGGATATAATTATTGACTGGCGCCTGGGTTGTTGCAGTGTGGGGGGGTTAGGGAGGAAGGAATCCACCCCCACCCCCCCAAACCCTTTTCTTCTCCTTCCCTGGGTTCGGACATTGGGGCACTAAATGAACTTGAATTGTGTCTGTGGCGAGCAGGATGGTCGCTGTTACTTTGTCATGAGATCGGGATGAATTGCTCGCTTTAAAAATGCTGCTTTGGATTCTGTTGCTGGAGACGTCTCTTTGTTTTGCCGCTGGAAACGTTACAGGGGACGTTTGCAAAGAGAAGATCTGTTCCTGCAATGAGATAGAAGGGGACCTACATGTAGACTGTGAAAAAAAAGGCTTTACAAGTCTGCAGCGCTTCACTGCCCCGACTTCCCAGTTTTACCATCTATTTCTGCATGGCAATTCCCTCACTCGACTTTTCCCTAATGAGTTTGCTAACTTTTATAATGCAGTTAGTTTGCACATGGAAAACAATGGCTTGCATGAAATTGTTCCTGGGGCTTTTCTGGGGCTGCAGCTGGTGAAAAGGCTGCACATCAACAACAACAAGATCAAATCTTTTCGAAAACAGACTTTCTTGGGGCTGGACGATCTGGAATACCTCCAGGCTGATTTTAATTTATTACGGGATATAGACCCAGGGGCCTTCCAGGACTTGAACAAGCTGGAGGTACTCATTTTAAATGACAATCTCATCAGCACCCTACCTGCTAACGTATTCCAGTATGTGCCCATCACCCACCTAGACCTCCGGGGGAACAGACTGAAAACGCTGCCCTATGAGGAGGTCTTAGAGCAAATCCCTGGCATTGCCGAGATTCTGCTAGAGGATAACCCCTGGGACTGCACCTGTGATCTGCTCTCCCTGAAAGAATGGCTCGAAAACATTCCCAAAAATGCCCTGATCGGCAGAGTGATCTGCGAAGCTCCCACCAGGCTGCAGGGGAAAGACCTTAATGAAACCACTGAACAGGACTTGTGTCCTTTGAAAAACAGAGTGGATTCTAGTCTCCCAGCGCCCCCTGCCCAAGAGGAGACCTTCGCTCCTGGCCCCCTGCCAACTCCTTTCAAGACAAATGCTCAAGAGGATCATGCCACCCCAGGGTCTGCTCCAAACGGTGGTACAAAGATCCCAGGCAACTGGCAGATCAAAATCAGACCCACGGCAGCAGTAGCGACCGGCAGTGCCAGAAACAAACCCCCAGTCAATGGCTTGCCCTGCCCTGGGGGCTGCAGCTGCGACCACATTCCAGGGTCAGGTTTAAAGATGAACTGCAACAACCGGAATGTGAGCAGCTTGGCTGATTTGAAGCCGAAACTATCCAATGTGCAGGAGCTTTTCTTGCGAGACAACAAGATCCATAGCATCCGAAAATCGCACTTTGTGGATTACAAGAATCTCATTCTGTTGGATCTGGGCAACAATAACATCGCCACCGTAGAAAATAACACTTTTAAGAACCTTTTGGACCTCAGGTGGCTGTATATGGATAGCAACTATCTGGACACGTTGTCCCGGGAGAAATTTGCCGGCCTGCAAAACCTCGAGTACCTGAACGTGGAGTACAACGCGATCCAGCTCATCCTTCCAGGCACCTTCAATGCTATGCCTAAACTGAGGATCCTCATTCTCAACAACAACTTGCTGAGGTCCCTACCTGTGGACGTGTTTGCTGGGGTTTCGCTCTCTAAGCTCAGTTTACACAACAACTACTTCATGTACCTCCCGGTGGCAGGAGTGCTGGACCAGTTAACTTCCATCATCCAGATAGACCTGCACGGAAACCCTTGGGAGTGCTCCTGCACCATTGTGCCTTTCAAGCAATGGGCAGAACGCCTAGGTTCCGAAGTGTTGATGAGCGACCTCAAGTGTGAGACTCCGGTGAACTTCTTCAGGAAGGATTTTATGCTCCTCTCCAATGACGAGATCTGCCCCCAGCTGTATGCGAGGATCTCGCCCACGTTAACTTCACACAGTAAAAACAGCACTGGGTTGGCGGAGACTGGGACGCACTCCAATTCTTACCTAGACACCAGCAGAGTGTCCATCTCCGTGTTGGTCCCGGGACTGCTGCTGGTGTTTGTCACCTCTGCCTTCACTGTGGTGGGCATGCTCGTGTTTATCCTGAGGAACCGAAAGCGGTCTAAGAGAAGGGACGCCAATTCCTCGGCGTCCGAAATTAATTCCCTACAGACAGTCTGTGACTCTTCCTACTGGCACAATGGGCCTTACAACGCAGATGGGGCTCACAGAGTGTATGATTGTGGCTCCCACTCGCTCTCAGACTAAGACCCCAGCCCTGGTAGAGCAGGGGTGGGAAGGCGATACCCCGCTCCCCGGCCAGCATCCCAGGGGCAGAGAGACCCTCATCTAAGTCCAGCGCGCCCCAAGTCTTGATGAACATAAATAAATAAACTCGTTCAACTGAGAGGGCCTGACCCCTTAGCTCCCTTCTGGAAACAAAGAGCAGACTGTTGCTGGGAGAGCGCTGCCAAATCGCTCTTTGCTGCGAGCTCCTTTTGACAAAGCCCAGCAGGGGCCCTGCTTGAAGAACTGACAGTGCCCTTGCCTTCTGCGGAGGAGCTGGTGGGGAAGGCTGCCGAGATCCTATACATATATATACATATATCCACATCTATATAGAGAGATAGATATCTATTTTTCCCCTGTGGATTAGCCCCGCGAGGAGGCGGGGCGTGATGGCTCCCTGTTGGCTACGCAGGGATGGGCAGTTGCACGAAGGCATGAATGTATTGTAAATAAATAACTTTGACTTCCGAGAAAAAAAAAAGTGCTGCATGGCTCGCATGGAATCCACGTACTCCAGGGACGCTGCCCTCCCCGGCGACTGGAGAAGGCATCACGTTCACAGCACCCATCCTCTTACCTGATAAGTCCCATCGTATCAAACTTTCTATAAACAAAACACAGTATAATCAGAAAGTGCCATTTCGCCATTATTTGTGATCGGTAGGCAGTTCAGAGCGTACGTTTACTGTGAAAAAAAAAAATGTAAAGGTTTTATTTAAGACATTTGCATGGCTAGTCATCAGTCCATTTTATGAGTTTAAAATGTATTTTGTTGAGAGACATTTTTATGGGTTGTTTTGGGTTTGTTCTTTTATTTTGATGGTGATGGGTTTTAGTTTTGTTTGTTCGTTTGTTTGTTTTGGAGGGGGAATATTTTTCTATACATATCCAATAATGCCTTCCATCTGAATGTAAAATACGTACCCATGATTTCTATTATAATATCAGTGTAATTATTTAAAAAAAAAGAAAAGATTTTGAGGCAGTTAAGCATGACCAATTAATGTCACTCTAGTGCTTAGGCTGCGATCCTATGGTAGCAATTCTGTGCTGGTGTAAATCTTACTTATAAAGTAGGAAAAAGAACGGAGGAAGCACGTGAAACTTACTAATTCTATTCGAGGATTTTATAATGGCATATTTTTTCAGTATTAAAGTGAAAATGTTTTCAACTCTGGGTCCTTACATTTTTCCAACTTCATATTTGCAACTGGTAAATTGGATTTGCGGTGGAAGGGAAGGGGGGGGATAGTTGCGGGTAGATCCTTCTAGAGCTACTTTAAGACTCTTAATCTAATCCTCTTACTTAGCTTTTTACCTTTTATGTAGCTTCCCTCCCCCTCCAACCTCGCCCGGACTTTTCCAGCTTTTCCTGTGGATAAAGTAAGGTCTTCCCCCAACAGCGCCACGCCCCTTCCTTTTTTTTTCCTCCTTATGCGGCAGTGACTCCTTTATTAATACTGAAAATTCCTCCTGCTGCTTCTACTGCTGCACACACTGCAGATATATTAAGGATGTTAGTAGAGATTTGATTTAATTGACTCTGCCTAGATCGGTCTCATTAAACAGAGTGGGGATTTCATTGGTCAGCACTCTTCGATGAAAGACAGCCCTAATGAGTGGCATTTGAGATGCTGCTCCCTTTTGAATTCGACATCTGCTGAAAATGGTAAAACTAATTAAAGCCCACCCACCCTCCCCACCCTAGCAACTGCATATTGAAATTTGTTAAAACACTCATCTTTATGGAAATCAATCATTATCCTAAAGAAATGTTTTTCTCTCATCATTCAGATTTCTGGTTGTGGTCCAGTAATTAACAAGAAAGGCATTGAACTCTTTAAATTTTATAAGCCCATGTAACTTTGGCCTCGATCATACTCCTCTGGGATTTCTAAGCTGTATATTTTATCAGCAGTTAAGGGACAAAAAGCAAACAAAAGTACACATATTGATGGGGTCTGCATTCCACCTCATATCCACCCTTGAGATGTATGTTAAAAAACTGCAGACCACAGATTAAGAAAAAAAAATTATAGGATTGTAAATCAGCTAATGAAAGCCCCCAGAGCAGTTGTAAGAAGATTCGCCTTTTAGAACTAATATTCTAAATAGAAGTATCTTCCCAGAACAGTGATGTCCTGGAGTATGTATTATTTATTTTAACGCTTTTTAAATAAAATCTTTATTATAAACCATGACTATTCCGAAGGCCATTCATCATTTTCTCTCTTGATTCTTTTGTTTGTGGACTACATTTCATAGTGGCAAAAAATTGTAATCTACAAATATTACGGGTTGTTTTTTAATTAATTTATTTTTCATATGAAGGCCTTAATTCTTTTTATGGGAGGTACAACTGATCTCCTGGTAAACAACTGACAGATTTATTTGTAATAGAAAAGCTGAGGAAGGAGAAGAGTCATATATTCACCAATATTATGATGTTAAGAAGAAAAAAAAGATTGTAGATGTTCTAAGTCTCTGGTGCAAAGTAATACTTAAAAGATACATACCGGCATATGATAGTAATTTTTAAAACTGATACATGATTAATCTAAGTCAAGAAACTAGAAATTCTTGTAGAAGGTGTACACTGGATCAAGAACTTTTCTTCATACTAATTAAAAGGAAATTACAATATAGAAGACAAGATTAAAGGGATAAAATTATTTTTAAAATATTAGCTCCAATGGTTTTGAGTGGTCATATGTATGAGTCATATGCTAAATGGTTTACATTATTAATTTAACCTTCATAACCTCAGAATAATGCAATAAGATATTGCTATTTCCATTATGCCAATGTGAAAAATGAGATTAAGAAGAGTAAGTGGTAACTGAATTCATTCAGTAGGGCTGGATTTAAACTCCAACATCTCATTCTTTGAATAGAGTAATTATATATATTTACCTGATAAGCTATGAAAGACCCAGGTTGTGTCTTTTTAACTGAGTATGAATTAGGGCCCTTGATATTTCCAGTATGTCTTGAAACAAAAGAGAATTGTTCTACAATTAGAATAGATAACTTTAGTGTGTCCTCCAAGAGTATATAAGACTTAACATATAATTTTAAAAAGATGAATGTACTATATGAATTTATGAACTATAGAAATTAAAATCATTAAATCTAAATTACCTATACATTGATTCTAAAATATTAAGATCATCAAATATTTTAATATATAATAATACATGTTAAAATTATGTAGAAAAGATGTCCAAAGATTCATATAAAAGAACACTTATTAATAATATATATGCATTAGTTTGGTTTGCAAGATACATAATGCATATGGTCTCACCATATAACTTTCATTTAGATGTGCTTAGCTTCTTGTTTTATCTTTACATAAAATGCTCATTTAACTGTGGTTGCTATTTGCTTTAATTGAGATATTTTGTTTTGGATAAATCACGCAAAGGATAAATCATCCTCCAATTTGCCAAAGTAAAAAAGATTTTAGTCGTGCCAGATGGAAAAGAGAAAAAAAAGAGATAGTTTGTTTAGAACTTTAAAGAAAGTGGTAGCTTCTGTGGCTGCTGCTGTAACTAAAAATATCTTAGAATTTAAGTTGTTGCCATAGAAATTTATTGTTTATTCGTTTTTACATGTTTACTCAGGAGGAAACTGGAATAGCTAACCTAACAATAACATAACAAGATCCTTTTTCTTAACAGTATTTATATCAAATGTAATTAGAATTGTCAAGCATTTTAATAAGCATTAAAATTATGTTGGTGATTTAGACAGTTTGTTAAGTTAGCTTTTTCTAGGTCACTAATAAATATTATTTGGTATGTACCAGATAGATGGATAAATTTGCAAGGGTGAACACAGAAGTATGTATTTTTAATGTGTTTAAAGAATATTAAATAGAGTGATTTCTAATTCTGCTCTTCTGCCAGTTAATTTATAAATACTATTTTTATTTGCATGCTTATTTGAAGAAAAATGGAAATATAAAATGTGCTAAAGATTTAATTTAGCACATATTAACTTTTGGTCTGTTTTCTCTCTTATTTCAATCTATTCCAAATGCAACATATTATTTAATTTTTAGAAGATGATCATTTCTGTATAACATCAACAAATATAGGAAAAGAATACTCAAGATTTTTAAATTATATAATTTGTTTCAATGTGTTCCTAAATCATAAAAAAGGATAAATTAAATAAGTTTTATATAGTCCCTCCCCAGCATTTTCTTTCATCTATAATGTTGCCAAATATGTTATTATAAAAAGTAACACATAAGACATGCAGAATTTTCTTCTTGGTGTTGAAATTTAAAGAAATGCCACTAGTTTCATGAAAGCACATGGTACAAACGGAACAATCCTGAAAGCTGAACCAATATTGACTCTGTTGTGGTCTGTCAAAATTTGATTTGGTTTCAGATAAAAATTAAATAGTTAAGATAATAACAAATTGTTTAAGAACTACAATTTTGTAATGGAATGGACCACTGAAGAAATCATCTTAAATTACTGAATGCTGGTATAACCCTTTGGCCTTGGTTGAGTGGCAGTTTCAGTTTATTGACTTAGACCCCAATTATCTAATTAATTACTCTTTTCCTTTCATTTACTTGCTAAAAAATACTATATTACATACTTGAAATATAAATATATTCCCTACTTGAACTTTGCACAAAGCTTGCAGGAGAAGAAATATCTAATATTTTAAATACTTCTGAATGAGTTAGAAACTAAATGTTCAATTGTCAACAATTATTGAGCAATTGCTACATGAAAAATATTATGGAAGATCACTTGGGGAAAGAAAATGAGGCAGTTCTAACTTAAAGGAGTTTACGACCTACAAAGACGAGATATTTATATATCGTCATTATAGAATAGGATGTCA
>NW_011888802.1:4299814-4316893 GCF_000151845.1 Pteropus vampyrus | reverse complement strand
TCTCTTATTTCAATCTATTCCAAATGCAACATATTATTTAATTTTTAGAAGATGATCATTTCTGTATAACATCAACAAATATAGGAAAAGAATACTCAAGATTTTTAAATTATATAATTTGTTTCAATGTGTTCCTAAATCATAAAAAAGGATAAATTAAATAAGTTTTATATAGTCCCTCCCCAGCATTTTCTTTCATCTATAATGTTGCCAAATATGTTATTATAAAAAGTAACACATAAGACATGCAGAATTTTCTTCTTGGTGTTGAAATTTAAAGAAATGCCACTAGTTTCATGAAAGCACATGGTACAAACGGAACAATCCTGAAAGCTGAACCAATATTGACTCTGTTGTGGTCTGTCAAAATTTGATTTGGTTTCAGATAAAAATTAAATAGTTAAGATAATAACAAATTGTTTAAGAACTACAATTTTGTAATGGAATGGACCACTGAAGAAATCATCTTAAATTACTGAATGCTGGTATAACCCTTTGGCCTTGGTTGAGTGGCAGTTTCAGTTTATTGACTTAGACCCCAATTATCTAATTAATTACTCTTTTCCTTTCATTTACTTGCTAAAAAATACTATATTACATACTTGAAATATAAATATATTCCCTACTTGAACTTTGCACAAAGCTTGCAGGAGAAGAAATATCTAATATTTTAAATACTTCTGAATGAGTTAGAAACTAAATGTTCAATTGTCAACAATTATTGAGCAATTGCTACATGAAAAATATTATGGAAGATCACTTGGGGAAAGAAAATGAGGCAGTTCTAACTTAAAGGAGTTTACGACCTACAAAGACGAGATATTTATATATCGTCATTATAGAATAGGATGTCACTGGCAATTTTTAAAACATGGCACTAGAAAATTTTGTGTTTTTTTTTTCTTTTAAGTACGTTAGCTTTTTGGCCATTTGAGAAAGTACAGTTGTCACATCAGTTGTATTAGCTAGTATGCAGTTAAAAATCTTAATGTTTTAAAATGAAAGAAGTCCTTTAATTACTTTGTTAGTTTTATGTTCATTTCTTCTTTTGTAAAATGGGAAAGATGTCTGCTATTTTGTAACTTCAGTAAGAGTTTTCTGACTAATTCTAAAAAGAAATAGTCAAACCAGTTTTTAGTTTAACAAGTGAATGACTGCTAATTTTTCAATTTTAGTTATTTGAGAAGTCAAACATCAAATGAATAAGATATTTTATGGTATAAGAATTTCAGAAGAGTTGTCTCTGGGTACTTAGCTTGAATTTGTGTTTATGTGTACAAAATCAATTACAGAAACTTTAATATTATCTATACTTTTATAATTTTACCATGAAGCTAATAAAACCTAATATTCAATTACTTAGTAGTATGTTCCAGATGCATAAGTCCAAAGGTTTAACAAGCAAAAAGCAGTAAGAAAAACCATGCATTTAATCACTTTTATGCTTTATTCCTTTTGCCTCTAACTCCATTTCTTTCTTTGGCAAAGAAATAAATACAGAAAAGAAACATGTCCACCTGCAGCCTATCATTAGAAGAAGTTAATACATAGTGAAAAATGAGAAGTGCCTCATTCAATTTGAGCATGTATTAACCTTTGGTCCAAAAATTAACTTTTTAATTTTTATTAAATATAGATAATAAATGGCCTCAAAAATAGATAATAAATGATTAATCCATACTGCTTTCAATGAAGTAGTCTCTGCTTCTCAGGAAAGGGAAATGGTAATGACTCTTACCAAATTCTTTAATATTTATTGTGCACTTTTCTTTTTAAAAGAAATATATTTTTAACATTTTCAAACTGCATATGATGTGAGAAAATAATACTCATTTTATGATAGCAATATGATTTAAATAGTATTACATTTACATACATAAAACTTTTTTCTACTTCCATAATAGATTACAAATAGTGAATGAATTTGAAACAATATCATTGTCTATACATTATAGTAGAATCTACCTGTTTTAGTCTATGTATTCATCTTTATTAAAATAATTATTTTTATAAGTAATTCTACATGAATAAATTATTATATCTAGACTATTTTGTTGTATATTATATTGAAAAGTATCACATAATAATTGTTTGCTAATTTCTGTTCAGTTAAATAATATTTATAGCTAATCTGATTCATTTGAGAGTCCAATTGACTTTAATTATTATATATTTTTAGAACTGGATTGTGTTTTGGTGGCCATACAAAAAATGGTTGAGTATGGCTTTGTCATCACTGAGTTGGAAATTTGTTAGTGAACTTTTCAAGGTTCCTAAATAATGAATCTAAATTGTTTTAAACCATTAGTTGAATCTAAAGAGAATAAACTTACTAAAACAAAGAGTTTAATGCTATTGATCCCTGTTTCCAGAATAACTAAATGCTTTTCAGTGTCTCAATACATGCTTTAATGAGAGAGTTTAACCTATTTTTTTTTTTTTTTGGTCAGAAAATGTTACATTTTTTATTTTTCAGCAAAACTTTGGATGACATTTGTATTTTTCACTAAAATGGTCAGCTCTCTAATAATCAAACTTCATGTTACAGATGGTATTTGGTATAATTAGACATTAAGACATAAGAAGCTCAGTATTCCAGGAGAGTATTATATCTTATGGTATAACATTATGAGAAATAAGACATGAAGCCAAGAAACTAACAGCTGGAAACAGCAATAATCCCCAAGAAATAAATTACATGAAATGATGTGTTACTATTTTAACTTAAAATTTATAACATTAAGAAGAAAGTTATATCAAAGCACTTTTGAACATTATTTGCATAAGAATGACGTCACTTATAGCCAGCCCAAAACTCTTCATGCCACAAGCCTTTTATAATATAGAACATTTTTTTCCTGCATTTTTATATGGATAGCTAATATGGTGCCTATTACAAGCTCAATTTACACACTCGGTGAATAATCGAATGCATAGAATGGAAATAGAATTACTTTCTTTGATAAATACAGGTTTTTTAGTTCATAATATCTTGAACTAGTATCACATATTTCAAGAAGATAATTTTCAGTCTGTATTTATGTTGACTATTAGACCATAATTGAGAAATATTTTGACTACATCCTTTATAATAGTATATTCTCCAAGACCAATATAATTGTCAGTGGTGTATGTACCACCTGGCTCAAGGAATTTCAAGGAGGCAACATAGCACTGACATCAGGGAGATACATCTTAATCAAGCCACATTCAGAAAATAAAAACGAAAAAAGAAAAAAGAAAAACATCTGGAGATGATGGAAATTTAATTTTGTAATCAAAGTAAAACATGTATTTATTGATCATCTAGTATGTGCTAGAAACATATTAAGAGATTCTAAAGCTAAACAGAGCAGACTAGATTTCTGCTCATCTAAATTACGTTTTCTAGGATATTACAGAGAACTAAACAAAAATAATGGTTAAGATAAATGTATATAATGAAGAAATATGAATGAAATAAAATGAGGATGATATGATAATCTCTTTTTTTAGGGTGGTCATGGAAGTTCTCTCTGAGGAGATAATCCATGAACTAAAAGAAAAATGACAATAGACAATTATTTGATGATTAGGACCAAGGAAGATATTAGCAAATAAATCATCAAGTAAAAATTATCCTAATTTATAATTATGCATAGAATGTTTAAGGAGTAGAAATAAGGCAAGAATAGCTGGTATCTGCCTAGAGGCAGAGATGAAGGTGGAGAGGGAGAGAGAACCTAGATAATGACTTACAAGCCATGGCAAAGAATTTAGATTTTAGCTCACATATAACAGAGTTTGAAGCAAGCAAGTGATATGATCTAGGTAGCATATTTAAATAGCCATTTTGGCTTACTTAGTGAAAATGAATTATATGGGGCAAAAGTGTAAGACAAGGAACTGCCCTTGCAGAATTTGGAAAAGGCATGATGGTATCTGGTAGTAGTGGAGATAGACAGAAGTGGAGAGCTGAGTGGTAAATCTTTGGTGTCCAAAAGAACTCTGTTGGAGTAGATGTGGGAGTGAAGGAAAAGACAAATAGTTGTGTGTGTATCTGTGTTTTCTTTATCAATCAACTTGATGGTGATGTCTTTTACTGAGAAAAAAGGCCGAAGGAAGGAAGTGTTAGATTATAGAGTTAGATTTTGAACATGTTAACTTTAAGATGCCAATTTACATATTCCGGGTAGGCTGTTGGATATGGAAATATGAAGCTCTGTGAGAGTTTAGAGAGGCTTATATAAACTTGGAATTCATCATTAATCTTTTACTGGTAGTTTCATTTTTATAGAATTCAAAACTAAGCCTAAGGTTGCATTTAACTGATATACACTATCTTTAGGGCAGATTTATTAAAAATTGAATGTAAAAATTTTAGACACAACTGATTTAAGAAAGGTATGAAACATGTACACTATCTTAATATCTATACGTTTTCCTTCAAACCAAAAGACTATATATAAAACCTGGCAAAATATTTATTTATAAAAATCAATTGAAAACAGAAACAATAGTATGGAAAAGGATCTTTAAAAGCTTGTGATATAAAGGTACAAGGTAAACTTTAAATTGGAATGCTTAAGCTCTTTGCTTTAATAAGCGTATTTTTGAATGAGAGGGAAACAATCTTATCTAATACCAGTGACAAAATACTTAATTATTATTATTTTTTTACTCAAGAGGAAAGATTTCTGTCAATGGAAGGTGGACTTTAGGAGTAAATAATAAGACAAGAATGAGAATCTGGCCATTCTTATTTGGTAGTTACTTGAAACTTGTACTCCTTATTGGAAGCTGGTATTTCACTCTAGCTCTTTGTAGGCAACTCTGTGGTCTGGTTATCTCTGAAAAACCCCAGGCCTCAAATGATATTTAGTCCAGCATTTGAGTAGATAGCACAATAAAAAAGATTTCGTGTTTTCTTCATATAACCATTTATCCACATCATTCAACTCACCATCACTGACTGTCTCTAATCTCTAATGACATAAGTGTAATTGAACTTAATCTTCTAAGTAAATTATGATTACTTTTTATTTTATTTCAGTCTGGCTCCAATTTAGATATTCATTTTGGACATTGAACAAAGGTGTTTTTCCCTCTAGATAAGGCCTTGAGTGGTTTCAGTTCTTTCTGTATATGTGTAATGCCATGTTGTAAATATTCAGTTTATTTTTAAAAGGCAAGTTAAAAGCTGGCTGAGCCCTCTGCTTGGTTCTCCACAACACAACTTCATGGTGCTACAGAGTTCAAAGTCTTTGAGATCACACATGGTGTCCAGAGCATCAACCTGAAGTCAGAAGGCCTAAATTCTGGATTGGGTTCTCTTCTGACTTGCTCTGTGATCCTGGGGATGGCTTTTAATTCCAGTGAGTCTCAATTTTCATACCTAAAATAAAACTATCAGACACAAATCAAGTGGTCAGAAAACTTTTTCTGCAGTAGGCCAGATAATAAGTATTTTAGACTTTGTGTACTAAGATACAAAAACTAGGATATTATGTAAGCCTTATGTACATATGTAGATAATATAGATAAATATGTATAAAACAAGAGAAAAAACACATTTCTAAAAATTTGTGTTGACAATATAAAACTTTATTTATAGACACTGAAATTTTAAATTTATATAATTTTAATGTCACAAAATATTTGACTTTTGATGTTTTTCAACCATTTAAAAATGTGAAAACCATTCTCAGTTCACAGGCAACATAAAAACAGGCAGTAGGACTCATCTGGCCAGTGGGAGGTAGTTTGCCAATCCCTAAACTGGATTAAATTTCTCTAGTAAAGCTCCAATAGAATCTTTATTATATATTCATTAAAACATCTCAAAATATTTTGCTTTATGCAAATTATATAAATAATTTATAGGATTCAAATTAATAGGATATTCGTCTAATTTTTTTACATTCAATGTATAGATACTTTAAATTATGCCAGGGAATTTTATCAGAATATAATTATAAACATGTATAAACTAGATCGGGGATAAAATAATGATTAAAGAGGACTGTCAATAAACCGATAGTGTTGGATCATGAATTATTGGAGTGGTTAAGAGTCTCATCTCTAGAATCAGACTGTTATCAGTTCTAATTCTAGCTCTGGCTAGCTCTATGAATTTGACAAAGTTATTAACCTTATAGCTCCTCAGTTTTCTCACTTACAAAATGTAAGCGACAATGATAGTGCCTACCTCATAGCAATGTAGTGAATATTAAATGTGTTAATACAGTTAAAATGCTTAAAAGAGGTCGTGATACATTATGAACTTTCAGAATTAGCTGTTATTAGTGACTCTCTATTGCATAAATAAATTTACATAATCTTCAAAGCAATTATATCTGCTAGGTCATTTATTTAAATCACTAGTTTACAAATAAAGAGTGAAGTTTAGAAAGCAGCTCGCTAGGGAGTGCACTGCTCATTGGCAAAGCCAAAATGCAAAGCCAGATCAGAGGGACTTAAAACAAATTCATTTTAACTGCACGACTGGGTATTTGATGAAAGATCAGCAGTGTCTATCCACTCCAAACTTCTGTGATATTTTTCTGACATCCACTTTGTTTTTCCTGGGATTGCAAGTATATAATGCTGTCTTGTTATATTTCCCTATTCCACACTTACCTTGAAATAAACACTATTTAAAAAAGAAAAAATGACACAATTAAATTTACCCCCTCTCCCCAACTTTTCTATTACTGAACAGTAGCTGACACTAAAATTTTATTTCTCTTCCTTTTGTGCCTCTACTTTCTAAGCTTTATTTAAATTTCTACATTGTAGCCAAATTTAGCTAATCCGCAAAAGGTGGGGGGGCAACCTCTAAATAGCTCTAAGGTGTGACAAAATGGCTTAATACAACAATTTTTTTTTTTTTGCAAGAGGAGGTGTTTTTAGAAAATTTTAATAGTAGTATGGCAACTAAAATGCATTTTTAATGCAAACATTGCAACAGAATGTTGGGCATGTTTCTTAGTGCTTCAAGTAACATGTATAAGTAGGATATACCATGGAGCCAACTCGTATTTTTTTTTTTAATAAAGAAATCAGAAAGATTGCTTCTCCATCATATCAGAAAATGAGAATAGAGAATTTTGCCTTTTTGCTGCTTCCAGGCTGTCCAATAACTGCAAAAGGAATTCAGACTAGTGCTTGTACAAGGCAGATTCTCCATCAAAATGATTATTGAATTGGAGCAACTATTATATTTGGTTTTAAAAACTCTATATTAGTTTTATACCAGGGACCACAGTTCTTTTTGCTCAGCATAAAATCTACCTATGAATGAACCTGTAATATAATATTGTTGTTACTGTGAGAGTACTAATAATCCATGCTGTTATTTTGGAAGGCAGTTCATTTTGCCTTCCAATGCCAGAAGTGAAGCAGGCTTAGATGTCAGAAAACATTTGCTTAGGATAGGAAACATGCTTTCCTCCTACAAACTACTTCCAATATAATCTGTTCGTTGACTCTGCTATTTATAGAACTGTGGTCCATGATTCCAAAGAGCAAAAGATATAAAAAAATGTAACCTCCAAAAATGATAAATACTGCATTAAACAACTTAAGTAATAGTCCTTATTATAAGACTCCACTGATTTCAAAAAATACTTTGAATCTCTGGGAGAAATGTCTGACATGTAATATTTCCCATAACTATTTACCTCAGAAGCCACTACCCTCCTGTCAGTCAAACCACCATTTGTTTATTCCTTTCTTTTTCCAGAACACTTATTTAGAAACTTGCAGAGCAGAAGAGATAATTGCTTGATGTACCTAATTTAGGAGGGGAAAAAACAAAACAAGTCAGATTTCAGAAAACTGAATTCATAATGGTCTAAAATAGTAGGCTTAGAGCCAATCACTTCTGAAAGAAAACTAATAATTCAGAGAAATAATAATAATAAAACAAAAAAGTCGTCATTGCATGTATTTCCTATGGCTTTCAGGCATGTCTAAGTCCAATTGTGTGCCATTTACCATGAAGAGCTTGGCCTTTCTTCAGTTGTGCCATCTGTTAAAGCACAGGTTAGATTACTGCTTTATGACCTAGTAGTTCAAAATAGCTTGTGTTTCAAGAAATCTGGAACACTCCGTCACACAAATTGTCTCTATTAATCCAGTTTTGAAAGATTTATCCATTTAGCCAAGTTTCATGGGAATAAAATTAATTGGTCACCGTAGGGCTTATTTTAAAACAGTGTACAATTCAAAGTTGCCCCAATCCCACTTCTCTTTAAGGAGTTGTCTTTTTCATATGTAGACTTCATAAGCCTAACAAATAAAATATTACTAATAAAAAAAACAAGAGTCTATAGCTGATTAGTATGCAGTTCCTTTAATCTGTAACTAAATAACTTTCTTACCCAACTTTATAAGCAAGTTTATTTCCTCTAATTTGATGTGTTAAAATGCTGATTGATTTTCCATCCGAACTTATCAGTTAGGGCCATATTAATTAAATGAAGGGTCAATTTGTTCTCATTTGCTACTCTTTTGTGAAATCAGTAAGCAAATTCTGTTTGTTGAAGGATTCATTTCCCACCTTCCTTCAAAATAATTTATACCTGTGTTCACAATGATAAATAGATATTATTGAACATTAGAAAACATGCACCCTTTAAATTCTATTGACATTTTAAGTTCTTTATAAGCAGGACTCATGTCTTATGTATCTGTTATCCTCCTTGCTTATTTGGAGAATAATAGATGATTGATATTTGTTGATTGAATGAATATTTATAATAATACACATCTTTATGCTTTAAATATGGTCGCAGAATTGCAAGGCGAAATCATTATCTTCAACATATTTTTAGAACCCATACTCTTCCTAAATCAAATATTTTTCAAACCACAAATCATATTTGTAAACAAATATTTTCATTCTTAAGACTATTCTAGTGAAAAAGGTGGTTAGCTTTCTAGGAGGGCCTCAAGCTTTTTTTGATAAGCTAATTATAATATATATACAGAGATAGATATAGATTTATATAAAACTAGATTTACATAAAAAACAAGCCACAGTGCTATAATTCAGCAAAAAAAATGTGATTACAAAGAGATTTTTAAAAATCGACTGGAGTTTTTAAAGGAAAAAAGCCTCTTGCCATACGCACATACACGTGTGCGTGTAGGCATGCGCGCGTGCGCGCGCACACACACACACACACACACACACACACACACACACACACACCCCTTAGTCTAATGATGTGGGCAGTAATAGACCACAACCTTTGGTACACTGACTTGTGAAAAATGGAATGAGACAGAGCAACATTGAAAAGCAGAAAAATACAGTCTTATTTTTTTTCTAATGTACATGTCTAATAGAATTATGAGAAGGAAAACAGTGCATTTGTATAGTTTGTTGAATAAATAAAGCAGAGTTTAATTATAGATTTACAAAAACTATTTCTTAATATTAAGACTAACACAAATGTTTTACCCATGTGAAATTTGCCAAATGCACTTAACACAATGCTGAAATAAGGGTCAAGTACATTTGCAAATAAGATGAGTTTCCTAGATGATTTTGAAATGTAAACTTTCATTAAAAATATTTACTAGAAATCATTAGTTTCTATTAAACTTAATCATATCTCAATTTTTTCTTTTCTTGATAATGTTATAATTTTTGTAATCTGTTTTATTGTAAAAGAACAGTCTCATTTATAAGCAATTATTAATTATCATCTCTAAGAAATAACAAAGTTTATTGTTTAGAAAGCTTTCATTTCTTAAGAAATTTTAATGACATCTATTATTTTTATAAATCAATTAGCTTGATAGTTTTGAAATTCATTTCCTAATTTGGGGGACTATAAAACATACACTTCTATCTCTGTTAGAGCAGAAAAAAATTGTATTATAAAGTCTAGTAACACTATATTGAAATCTTAAATTCCTACGAATTCTAAAAAGAATCTTGCTTTATTCTATTTTATTAGTGGTTTTAAAACATTTTGATGGATTCACATCAGCAATTAAAATTAAAATTGGGTGTATTCTCCATGGTCACTATGCAGTGGTATTTTTATTTTTTTGACAGAAAAACTGCTCTGTGGTCTACAATTTTCTTAAAAATTCAAAAGATACAAAATAAAAATATTTGCTATTTTTACTGTTATTTAATCCATACATAAAAAAACATCAAAAATTTGTTGATCGACTGAAAGAGAACTCCTATCTAATCTGCAAATGTTTGGGGGCGGGGGGAAATCCTCTAATTTGAGGGAGAAATGCACCCACTAGTTGCTCATTACTTCTCTGAAAAAGAGATGGAGAAACTCTTCAACATGAGCTCTAGGAATAAAAGGAGTTGTTAGGAAACAAATAATAAACCTCTACTGCCTTTGTGTTGAAAACACAGCTTGAATCTTTGCACTCCTGTGATGCAATGTGACCGACACCACCTTGAGATAAAATTAAATGTAATTCTGACCCTAGCTGTGCAGCACAAGTGCTGCTGCAGAGATATTCCCTTTCCATAAGTAGGTTCTTGGGTTAGGGCAAAAATGATAGGAGACCATAGTCATTTTGGCCTTCTGAACTAAGGAAGCCTTGAGACTCTTATTCTGCTGATTATAAAGAAAAGAAATAAATCTCTGTTATTTAGATGCATGAAGACATTGTGTTAATTGGGCTGTTTGATTCTGTGGGATTATAGATGATTATGAATTGCATTATTTCAGCAGCCTAATATTATGGCATAAATATTTTATCATTAGAGTTTTTCTGTATTAATGAAAGTGTGACTCATTTGCAAAGGTTATCTGTTCCACTGATTTAGTTTAACCAGTAAAATGTTTGTTTGAGTCGTGATTCACTTATATTAAGGATGATTTAGTTTTCTATTATATTTCTGGGTTATAAAATTGCTTGAAGAATATTTTTTATGCATTCCCATGTTTATATATTATTTACAATTAACAGGAGGCTTAGATTTTTTTTTCATAATTCGGCTCTATATATTATATTAAGAGTAATTCTATAATAAATTATAATTCTTTTAAGCCAACTCTAAAATCATACTCTTCAGATTTCATGAAGAGGTAAACAAGTTTTAATATATCTATCCTCTGACTCATATTAAAAAACAGCCCAGAGAATGAAATATTATTGTTTAAAGAGAGACAGTGACAAATAGAAGATACTTACTATGGTACTCTAAAAACGTGCCCAGGGTTAAAATATATCACCCTCAGACATTAGTCAGGAAACCTGCACAGTTAATGGGAACCCTCAGTTTGACTAATTGTTGGCATTAAGAAGGAAATTTCAAGGTCTATTAAGAAGGAAAATGAAAACCCAAGAGCACATGTGGATTAGAGTGTACATTGAAGTCTGGCAAGGACATGGACAAAAGTAATGAACAAAAATAATAGAAAAAGTTACAAAGAGGTTTTATGAAAGTCAAGTGCTGTAAGAGGGACAGGAAATAGCAATGGATGACCCAGATAGCAGCTTGATCTCTGGTCGAGGAATGCTTATTCTTCAGAATAGCAGTGTTGGGGAGGAGAAAATTTCCCCTTTCCCTGCTTAGTTCTTCTGGCTGTTAGATTCATTGAAACAACCTAAGGTACATTAACAAGAGAGAATAATAAAATTTAATTACATATAAACAGTACAGGGTTCCATAAGACTATGGGGCCTGAGGACAAATTGGGCAGTTAAAGCTTATATGACAACTTAAGCTAAGAAGAAAAGGGGAGGGGTTGGTGGTTTCAAAGGGGAGAGAGGCAATTCACAGGGGAATGGAAAAGCAAATGTTTGGTAAATAAATGTTTGCTGCATCATTTTTAACAGTGGGACACAGAAAGGATTTTGTTCAAAGGGGCCATGCTAGTTCCTCCCTGTCTATCACACCTAGTTCATATTAAACTATAGTTACCTTTGATGACAATTTTTTTCCTGGAGCAGGCCCTTTAACTAAATTATTTTAGGTAGTAAGAAGGAAGGTCAAAGGTTTTTCCTCATTTGTTTCTTTAAAATAACCAGCTTAAAACAAACAATATCCTAAAGAGGCATATTTTGAGGGTGACACATTCTTCTCCCACTCATCAGTACACACTATAACTCTAGGTATGTGTCTCTTTAACTCAAACTGATTATTTAGGAACAAATATTAATGTTTGCTAGATTTTTAAAAAATAAGCCACATATCAAGAATAGGAAAACTAAGTATCTTTTATTTGAATAAAAACTAAAATAAAAATTAGTAGTAGATATCAATTTTTTTAAAAAATTATTTGATTAAAAACATGTCTGTCATAAACAATTATATTTAGATTTAATTTAAAAAAAATTTCACAATACTCCCACTTCTTTGCATTATAAGCTGAGACCAATAACTTTGTATGTGATTTTAGTGATTTAGACCAATGAGAAGAATATCTATGGTGATGAGGCATCTGAAATCAGGAATATGGAGATAGTCATTTATCTTTTTATTAGACAATTTAAATCTCTGTCAAGTCAGGACATGTTCCATTATTCAATGAAAAACATAATAGTTTTGCATTTGGTATGCTAAACCAAAATGAAAAATACACATTATTTTGAAAATAGTATATATGGTCAGTCAACAGAATTACTGAGTGGCCAATGTGTACAGAGTGCTGCATTTACATTCACAGATATTTATAGATATTTAGCTTGAATTAGGAACAAATAAATACTGTGTTCAAGTAAGTAAGCACATTTGTACTACTGCTTTGAAAGAGCTCTATGTACAAGAGAAACACAGGTAAAGCACTAGATGCTCACTTTTTTTATTCAATGTAAGTGATGCTAAGACACTTCTATGCTGATAGTTTGCCAGACTGAGCCAAGGTACAGATATGATGCCTTCTAACTGTGTTTTATTAAAGTGACCTCATGACTTGCAAGAATTTCTCCTTCTCCCAAGAGCTGAAAGAGCCTAGTGTTAACAGCACTTATTGAGCAAAAGGCAGTGTCTAAGGTGTTGAGTACAAAAAAACAAAGAAGAAGCCCAGACTCCCAAGGAGCTCACATTCTAAAGAAATTTCTTGTCAAAATGTGGTTGCCATATTACTATTACCTGTGTGAAAACCAGCAGAGGTGCTTTTTTCCAGTGCACATTCCTGGGGACTGCCTTAAACTTACTGATTCACAGTTTCTGAAGTTCTGGGAAACTGCATTTTAAAAATAACACCCTACATATTTCTTAAACATTTTTAAATTTAGAATATTGTTCAGTAGTAGATACTTTAGCAGAAATTTACTTTAAAAATAATGTAGTAATAGAGGTGTTCAGAGAATTGCAAGCATGGAGATGGGACTGGTAACCCAACCTAGAGGAGCAGGAAGGCCTCCTGCAAGAAAGAACATCTAAGGCTGACCAGCACAGGGCACCCATAGCAAATGCGCTGTTTGCAATTGAAGAACATAAAGGGCCTTTCTAGGCAGCAGCTCATTCATAAATAAGGAAGAGAGGTTAAAAAGAGGCTGGTATAGATTGAGAAATGCAAGGAATTTGTTTAGGGGAAGAATAAGGAAGGTAGAAAAGGAGATTCAAGATGAGTAGGTCCCAAATCATCACAATCTTTGAATGTTAAGAAAATTGAATTGTATCTTGTGTTTCAGTGGTTTTGATATTCAAATGCAAATAGAATTAATTGTTAAAGAAATAAGCCCAAAGAGGGAAGCAATACAGAATTTTTGTCACTAAAGCTGTCTGTTCCAGCCAGTCGTTGCCATGGGGAAGTGTGGTACAGAATTGCCAGATTGTCCAGTCTTTCAAAAACAGCCCAAAATTTGGTGTATTCATTAGAATCAGTTTCAGCTGCACATAACAGGACATTCTAAAATAAGTGTTTAACCAAGAACGAAATTATTTAGTACTCACAGATTAGTCTAGAAAAATGCAATCCTAGACTAGAATGTCAATTCTGTTTTACCAAAACTATAGAGGGTCAGAATCTGTCTAGCTCACTTCTCTATTATCCCTGGGCTATAACCCTTGTTTCAATTTAACATGTTCAGGCAGCAGAGAAAATCACCAAGATCCTGGGGGAGGAGAGTGTTCTCATTTAGATACTAGAATCCTGCTGCAGGATTCTACTCTATGTCTACATGCCCAGATGCAAGGAAGATTGTGAAATGGATTTTTTTAATTCTGAATGGCCATCGCTCACCAAAAATTCTATTATTATGGAGAATATTCAAAATGGATATTGGGGGATTAGAAACATCTTGTACCACATTCAATTACACATGAAACATTAAGTAGCAATCTATCTATCTATTCACTGTGTATGATCAATACTAATAGTACTGGAAAAGAAAAACGTCTGAGTTATATATAGCCTCCAAGCTACCAGTTTGTTCACAGGAGTCTTTGGCTATTACTAAGGAGAAGAGTAAGCTATTTAATATGGACAGAAAGGATGTGTTCATAAGCTATTTAGGTGGTCTCATTGTCCGAAGTGGATGACTAGGTCATTGGATAAAGAGAGAGAGAGAATTAAGAAATTACTCCCAGAGTTTCAATTTGATTTATTTGATGAATTAAGATGCCACTAATTTGAACAAAATAAAGTACCAAAAAATATCACTGATTTGTGAGGAAAGATGAGTCCATTTTTGCACATGTTAATTGATAACTCTGTATTGACAGACTGCATTCATTTTGATATCAAGGCTAAAAGTAGGTGAGAGGTTTGAGTTACAGATTTGGGATTTACAAGATATAGAAATGAAACCATCATCATAGAAGAAATTGTTAAAATAACACAGAAGCAAATGTAGATTGAAAAGGGCAGTAATAGTAGGAGAGAATACTGGCAAAAATGGTTACTCAAAAGCTGATCAAAGAGCTATAAGGCCAGACTCATCATGAAAGGAAAGGGTTGAGATTTGAAGAAAATATGAATGTTAGCTTAGCAGAGGTGCTGTAAGTAAATGTCCACTGCATTTGTTAATTAACAGTATGCCAAACTCAGTGAAAGGAGGTTTCTTGGGAAGACAAATGCCAGTGTGGCAATGAGTGAATGGTAAGTGTTGAAGAGGATATAAGTGATTTTTGTAAATATGAATCTATTTTGAAAATTGAGTAAGAAAGTATTGGACACAGCTGAAGGATAAAATAAGATCAAGAGAAAATTGTTTGTTTAGACTGGGAAAAATATGAGCATATTTATTAGGTTAGAAAAAGAGAGAGTAAGAGGTAAGACTTTGAAGGTATCTAAATTAGATGTGATGAGTAATTTACCAGGGTCTGAAGAAGGGATTTAAGGCACAGGAGCATGGATTACTCTTTAAAGGAAGAGAGAACATAGGTGATCTGGCTGTATGTAAGCTTTAGTTTTGGAGACAGGAATTCATGGATGATTATTTATCACCAATGCAATGTGCATTGTTAACTTACATGAATAGAGGTGGAAACTGCAGATGGAAATCATTCAGAGAGATCGGAAGCTCTAGCTGGGTTAGGAAACAATAATTTTGTAATATCGCCAAATAGCAAAGGTGAGTGAGTCTGTGTAAGTACACATGTGTATGTTTGAAGCTATGCTTAGGTCACTGGATGAAAGGACACTCAAGATACAGACCCAGATATAATTTGCTGGACTTGTTTGGTGAAAGCAGAATGATACGAATGCTTTTGTTGATATCAATATAGACTTATTCAGTGGATAAATAACTGTCTAACTAGAGAGGAAAGAGAGGAATCATTCTAACTGACAGGAACAAGCTGGAAGAATTAAGATAATAATGGTCTCTCTAAGAATTTGAAGAGTAGATTTGGCAGAAATGAGCTTTGAACTTTTGAAAGAACTGAAGAAATGGAGTTTGTGGTCAAAATGGAAGATACTATAATTTCTGAGCTGGAATACACCCTGGAAATAGAAGTGACTGGTTAAATTGAAATAAAGGCAAAATCTTGGTGATTATATTCTTCAGGCATTTCTAAGACTACTGATTGTGGGCCGGGAATATATCATTATTTGATGCAAACATATTACAAAGAAAAAGTTGAGATTTTGACATATAGACCTGGGAGTTAAAAGGAATTTTCAGTTTCTGTCATTTATTTGTTATCTACTAATGGGTCCTATAACTTTTCTCAGTTTTAAATATAATGGTAAAATGAAAACAAAGCTAATTTCTATAGTAAGTTTTTTTTTTTTTTAACTTTAACAATTAATTTTTTAAAACAAAAATCAGCTTTGGCTTTTCATAGAGAACGTTATAAACAGAAAGAAAAAAAGATAAGCCTATCCCCCCTTGTCCAGTTGTAGCTCATTGAATGATTGCCTTCTACAGCCACTCTCCTTCCATGGTTAGTATACAGGACAGTGGACAATTATCAAGACACACAGAGGAGTAGTTGTAGATGTTCACATTGATTTCACTTAGCGTGAATAATGGTCTTTCCGAAGTTCCTTATGGACTGAAATCTGAATCTCTTTGAGAGAGATTACAAATAGGACATCACTCATTAGCATAATTCCTCAACCACAATTGGGAAATCCCCTGAATAAGGGGGAAAACACAAGATTCCTTTATTGCTTTTAAGGATTAAGTTGTTTCAACACTAAAAATAAATTGACAGTTTCTCAAAATCGTCCTCAAGAGATTTAGTATATTGCTTGCACATTTAAAGAAACATCTGTATTCATTTCAAGATGAAGACAGCCTAATTTTTTACACTTCTAAGAGAGATGAATATCATAAAATCAGAATCCCAGGATTTCCCTAAAGCATGTGAATGGAAGTAAGCTTCTTAACCTAAAGGGTAATAAATATGTATATTTTTTTTATGTATCAACCAGAGGTAGAGATTTATTTCTATCATGAGTTAGCTTTGATAAAGGTGTAAAAACCTAAAACTGTGATTGATGTCAGAAATTTTAGGTCATGAAATGAGTTTCAAACAAAAGACACCACCACATAGGCAATGGTCTGAGGATGGTTTGGAATCAATTATATATAGAAAATATGGTCAAGATTGTAAAGCCAAATGTTTTATAAAGAATAAACAGCTAAGTAATCAAAGCCTGTGCAATTATATCCTTTTAAGAATTTTTAGATATTTTTGATAAAATAGTTTAA
>NW_011888802.1:4278492-4299209 GCF_000151845.1 Pteropus vampyrus | reverse complement strand
TTTTTTTTTTTTCAAATTGTTGTTTGCAGTTAAGGTAATTCATTGGTTTAGCTAAAAATACATTTTTATGCATTTCATACATGGCAAATAAGGTTGTGAGATGACATTTTGATTCTTAGTAGAACAGGGAAGAAACTTTGGTCATATTAATTAGGTGTTGAAAATGAAAAGTGTAGTAGGCACTATCACTCTTCGGTTTGGCAGATGGGGGAAAAAAAAAGGCCGGTGGCTGGAATTGGGTTTTGAATTCTTGGGAGGAGAGAGTTGCTTTGGCAGATGGCCATAGTTTATACTGCTTTTTCTTCCTGCAGCTTACGGCACTATTCTCACTCTCTGTTTTACATTCTGCTAGACCCAGGAGTCAATATTGGTGGCTTACACTGGAGAATCTGTGTTCTTATTGTATACCAGGTAGAAAGGTCAAGCAGAGAGAAAACTTCAATCTTAGTAAAGTGGCAGAAATGTCCTTCTGAAATATTACAAATCTGATTTAATTTCCTCATAATAATAATTGCTTAATTGACATATTTCAAGTGGGTCAGTTATTCTAAAGTGTCATATTTACTTTGGTAGCAGGCAGGACATAATAACATAATACAAAGATATACAGATCAGTGACTACAGAATTACTAGTACAGATCTAGACATAAGTTATATTAAGGTCTTTTGTGGAATTTAGTGAGTGGACCTAAATCTCTACCATTTTGAAACTTTATTGATTCTTTGCAAAAATATACCCTTTGTATTAAATAATATAGATTTGTAATTTTTTTGAAACAGTGTTCATGGGCAAGTTAATTTTTTTATTATTAATTCATTTATTTATTCAACAGAAACTGTTCTGGGAACTAGAAATGATACCATGGTCCTATGCGTAAGGACCTCATGGACTAGGAAATAAACTTGTTCTTATTTACTCTACTATTTATGATATATAATTTATGTCACAAATAAACTTTATAGATTGATTCCTGAAACAAATGCATATAACTATATAATTTGTAACTTCATTTTTTAAAGTTAACTTATTTTCTTATCTATAATTGGGTTTGGGTTTTTTGTTATTGGAGAAGGTGATGGGCATGATGGTATTGTGACTTTTTAAAAAAGTGATATTAAATGGATATTTTTGGAGTTTCATTCATTCATCAAATATTACTAAAAACCTAAAACATGACTAACAGAAAATACATTTGTGTGTAAATTGTACATAGAATTACCTATACCCTTGCAAACATAAAGTCATCAGCATAGTCTCCATATTCAAGTTTACAGATGGGAAAAGATGAATGATATTTTTGATAGTAAATGAGAAATGGGTTCAAGAGTCGTTTTATATGTAGGGAAATATAGATAAAGAGCAGTCAATTTTTGACTCTCCTCAGTAATTACTCTGGGTCCAACGTATTACATTTTCCTCTATTTGATGGAAAATAACACATCCCAAGCTTTCTTGATGTTTTCCAGGAAATATAACTTTTTAAATAATGCAAATATTTATGCTTTTAGTGATAATTATATTAATTGCATGAAAAAATGGCAGATGTGTGACTATCTTGAGATAATTTTTATGTCACAAATTTTACTCTAAAAACAGCTATATAACTTTCCCAAATAAACCCAGAGCTAAATATTTATTCCAACTTGGCAATCTATGTTGTGGGTGGAAAGGTATAGCTTTCTTTATTAAGGGTTTTCTTCCTGATATAAAGTATTAAGATTTTCTTCTTTGAACACCAATGTTTGTCTCTTCATATTTCTCCATGCTCTTTCATGGAACAATCTAATTGCCTACGTATAATCAACAATGATCGTCTTTACCCATGGTTGTTCCCTTTATTTTATAACATTACAGGTTATTTTCCAGTGTTCCAGGATTAATTCATATTTGTCCATTGCAAATTATCTCGTTAAATTTCTTATTGGTCCTATAATATCAAAATAGAATCAAATAAATTTTCACAGATGCTATGACCAATTTTAAGGATAATGACATTTTCTAACACTTCCCAATGACACATATCATGTGATGACAAATGTTCCTGCTAGTAAATGTGAAGATAATTTCTTTTTTACTATTACAGTACACATTTTTATTTTCCCTAATCTGTCAAGAGAAAAATTCAAACACTTTAATGTATTTTCTAATATGGTTAAAGTAGCACATGTTTTCAAGAGCCAACTAATCATAAATTTAGATTGAACTTAAAAACTAAAATGGCATATGTAGTAACAGTGTATCATGGTCACAAAGACTGAATACCTAGGTAAGTTTACCACAGAAAAGATATGACAGGCTTCATGTTTTGTAAAATAACCTGACCTACTTTTACTTTTCCTAGAATATGTTAGGTACAGGAGCAACAGAAGAATCCTGCCACCCATAGAATTTCCCACTAATGTCAGAAAACATTAGACTAGTCTCTGTCTGGGAAAAAATACTTTGCTGAATCTGTATTTTATGAAATTTTGCCCCTTTATCACAAACACAAGTAAATAAACATGTTTTAAAATGCCAAATACAATGTTAGTCCTTTTGTAAACAGATTAACATGCGAACAGTTCAAATGATTGTACACTAAAGGGAATTATGAGATTGCTAAAGAAATACTAGAAACCAAACCATTTTTTTTAAATTCCAATATGCGTTACAGAATACTATCCCAAACATGTACATACAGATCATAATACGTGGTTCTGTTCTCAGGCATCTTCCAGCTTTCATCATTTAACCATTGTTTGCTATGCTCAACTAGAAAATAAGTACTATATACAACAATATCTCAAAAATGATAGCTATGATGGCAATTGAAACCAATTTCAAAGTATAATATTTAGACATGCAGATTTTTATAATGATACCACATTTTCCAACATAAGATCTTATGTACAGAATACTGTTAACGCCCTTTCAAAATGTTTCTTATAGATTTTATTTTATTTTTAAGAAGTAAATATATATATTCCAGAAATCTTACTATTGTAGATAATTGATTTTTGTTGGGTAGTAACTGCTACATAATTCTATATGTGTGCTTTTAATTTTCAAAATATTTAAGTATCTCTTCCTGTGGTCTAGTTACCAAAATATTTTGCAAGAAAGAAGACATTATTTTTTACCAGTGTGTATTAGTGTTTGTGAGGATATATTTAAAAATTTTTAAAGTGTAATTTGGATGAGGTCAAATTATATTTTGTGTGATGTTTGTAAAGGAACTCATTTATATAAAATTAGTTTAGATTACATGGTTTTGTGAAATGATTAGTACATATAATATAGCTCTAAATTTTTAAATTGCTCCCTATTAAAAATAAAATATTATATAGGGAAATATATTTTATAGGTCAAATAAGGAGTGAATTTTCATATTTCAGTAAGGTATTACCATTTGTTTCAGTACCATTGCTAAAGAAGAGAAAACACATTTATTGATTAAATCAAATATATACCTGCAAATTCAATTGTATAGAGTTTAGATAGAACTCAAGCTTGGTGAGACTTGAGGTAATCATCAGGGTACCCTTAAATCTGACCTTCTTATTGGCTTATATTTTCTCATTATTTTTACTTAACTATCACTTTTATTCTTCACATACTCCTTCCAAATTACTACAAAGATTCAGAAAATTTTAAATGCAACTTTTTCTTAGAAAACAGTTTATCTTGCTATACTGAATAAAGAATAAAGAGATTTTATTGATTTATTGGAAAATAAATTTATTGGAGTAGTGTTTATAGATGGTCTAAGCATTCAAATATAGGTTGATCTTTAAATGCTCTTTACAGTCAAGTAATATGATTTGGAGAAAATACTGATTGCAGACCATAGAAATATCATTATTATAGTTATAGCATAAATTACTACAGAGAAACTGGGGTCAGGTGGTAGGCCTTCTGGCCGTAGATAACATCTCTACTAATAATGTTTTTTGGGTATAACTGAGGCAAATTAGAAAAAAGGAAGTAAAGTATTAGAATGAGTCATATACTTTGGGTGTTAAAATATGATCACTATTGTTTTCATAATAGATGCATGATGAAGTCAAAACTTGTGAAAAATTATTTTTAACTAATGAAATAAATGGAGAAAAGAAAAAATAAAAGAGGAGTTACAGAGGTTTAGGCTAAAATTGGCTTAGTTTTGAACTATAGTTCTACTGGGACATAGCAAAAAAGCAAATATATCAGGTAAGAAAATTAAATTCATAAGCCTCCCTGCAAGTGACATTTCTGTATTTTACCAATTTGATTCAGTATACATATTTGATCTATTTATTACATTAATATTCAAGGTATACCTGTTTTTTATTACTTGAACCAAGTGATTATCAATTTAATATGTACCCTATTTTAGAATCACTAGTAATTAAATAAGTTTTCTTTTGAGATCACAAACACATCCAACATTTCCAGTTTATCCTAGCCTGAGGAATTTCCAGGGATGTGGAACTTTCAGCGTTAAAACTGGGAAAGGCTGGGACAGATGGGAATGAATTTCTTTCAAAAAACATGTGCGTGCTTTAAAAATTACCAATATTAGAAATGACTTTAGGAAGTGAATGGTTTCTGTATTTGCTTGATATTATGGAAGATATAAATCTCTTTTTTGTGTTACTTTATTAAAATATCGATGGCTACTGTTTTTCTTAAATCTTTGAGAAGACCGCTCTGCTGAGACCTATGTGAATCTCTCTGTCTCCGTCTCTCTCTATCGCTGTCTCTCTGTCTCTCTGTCTCCTCTCTCTCTCATTAAGAACCTTTATTATAAAATAAGCACTTTAATTCCCATCTCTGTTGCAAAGGAATATAGCAATTTGGTGGCCATATTTTCCAAATCAGAAACCAAAAGACATGGTTAGGATGTAATGTATTATTACAATATAGTATAAGATTTGACATCAGGACTATCTCAAATAAATCTAGATAGATGGCTGTGCAACTAAAAAACTGCAAGATTAGGATTTAAATTTATTAAACAGAAATCCAAGTAGAAAGAGTTCATTTCATAAAGAATACACACAATACACTATTTTAGACCAATAAATGCTAAATGAATATTTCTTCCAACACTCAGAAAAAAATGTGTGGCAAAATTACTTAAAGTATTTCCTGAGTTTCCTTTACTCATTCAATTAATAGAATTGCATTATTTTTATCCCATCCTTCCCATAAATTGACTAGCTTAATCTATATAGTAATTTGACATAGATCCTCTTATGAACAGATTTTTTTGATGCTCAATCTCAGACATAGGGTTAAGTAAGAAATAGGAATAAATACATGAGCTCATAATTTTTATAGCTTTCTAGGTCATATGCTTGTGATATAAAGAAGTGATTTATTACTAACAAGCTCTTATATTTATCGACTATATTTTCTTAGCTATTTCTTGGGACTGAATAATTCTAACTCATTTGTCTGTTTTAAATCAGATTTACTATTGCTATTTCCTTTGCAGCATTTCAAGAATAACCATATTATTCTCCAAGGGAATATCTAATGGAATCCTTTAGCTTGGATCTTTCCTTCAGGCCCCACTTGAAGAGATCAGCTGAGAAGATAATATTAATCCCTTTCCAAATGTCTTCATGATAGTACTTCTAAGACTAAGAGTAGGGGATGGAATGCAGAGATGGAAGAAAGTCATACCCAATTGTCTGCAAGGATTTATTCTTATTTAGTCATCGTTATACTATCTCACTAAGTGGTTGATGTATATTCAATTCATAGATATGATATATAGATTTTTGTTTCCTTACTCTGTTTAATTTTCACCAGTGAAAGAGTAACTGGATACTAATAACTTAGATATGTGCAATAATGTTTACTAAAGTCTCCCACTGTAGTATTCTAGAAAGCAGTGTTCAGAAAGACAAATATTTCTCTCCACATCTCACTTCTTATTACAAGGATAATAACTGTGTATTAAAGGTAATGAGATAAAGCTCTATTTTTTTGTTTTTTCCACTAAAAGTTTTATTTTGAAAATTTATTACTTCTTTTAAGTGTGCCATATGTCATTGTGATTTTAATTGATTAGATAGAATCCAAAAAACTAAAATACTGTAAATTCTCATCAAATTAGAAATTGTCTATTTTTTTATTGTATTTTCTTTATAATCCAATATTATCAAAATATGAGACTATAACACTTGGGCTACGTTTCACTATAACACAATCCTACATCCTAGTTACTTGATTTTGAATTATCGCCATATGCTATCCTTAAATATGATTTTCTAATATATTCATTGACCTTATAGATATCTAGACTATGCTTTATTCTTTGGTTTATGCATATTTTTTGATAAATATTTTGTTAAACAAAACTTTCTAACTTAAACATCTAGTTCTCTGATCTTTAATATGGTGATTCATTTGCTCAACAGAACATTATCATTATTCTGTTTCATAATTCTATATTCTGTTGTTGTTATTGTTATTGTTGTTGTTTTAATGTGTATGTTGACCTGGTTATTGCTGCCTAAGAGTTTATATATAACGTGTGTGGAATATCTGAAAATGAGGAAATAATTATTTTGTAATTTCCCTATATTCTTTAAAAAAATAGTACAGCCCCTTCTCTCTTTCTTTTAACCCATATCTCTGCTATTATAGTACTTCATTTCTCTGTTTCCCTTGAAAATGTAAGTTCCTGTGGGTTTTGCTATTTGGTGCCTTCAATTTCTATTCCAATATTTTCTTTTAAACCCCTCCATCAGGCTTTTGTCTTTAATACTCCTCTAAAACTGTTCTTTTCAATCGTAAATTATACTTGCCTTTTTATACAAGTAGATTATACTTGCCTTTTTATACAAGTAAGACTTTTCTGTCCTGTCTTACTTGCATTATCAATAGCATTTGAATAATTTTTTTCTTCTTCACTTGTTCACTTATCTTCTAAAATTCTACTGTCATCTAGTTTAATTCCTCTCACTGACTACTCTCTCTCATTCCTTTGTTCATTTGTCTTCATCTGTATAAACTCTTCACTTTGGAGTACCCCAATGGCTTACTTCTTGCCCTTCTTCTCTTTTCTGTATCTATTCACTGCCTTGGTGTTCTCATCTGGTCTCATAAAATTAAATATCATTTGTACAGTGATGACTTCTAAATTTCTATCTCCAGTTTTGACCTCTTCCCTGTACTCAGACATTTATTTGCAGAGGCGCGTTTCCACTTGGATGTCTAGTAGGCATTCCCACATACCATGTACACAACTGACCTCATGCTACTTCCTCTCAAACCTACTTCTTTTACAGCCTTCAACATTGTAAAAACTGACATCTTGAGTAGCTCAGGCCAAAATCTTTGATATTATTCCTAATTTCTTTTTTCTTGCACATCCCATATCCAATGTGTTAGCAAATTTTGTTGCCTCTACTTAGAAAGTAAATCTAGATTCTAACCTCTTCTCCCACCTCTACTGTTTCTGCCCTGGGAAACCACTATCTTATGTCTTATTTGCATTATTGAAATAGCCTCCTAATGGGTCTTCCTGTTCCTGGCTTCCCTCTCCAGTTTTCCACTTTTCTTCACCTAGCCTCTATACACGCATTTAGCAGCCAAGGGATCTTTTGGACTCCAATTTGTGTGATACCATACATTATGTAACATTTTCCAGGGCCAAAAGACCATAGAACGTGGCAGAAAACTCCATTATTACATTACAAGTTTATTAAGTTTATTATATATGAGTTGTATGTCGGGTGGCAGCAAGATGACGTGGATATCCTCCTCTTGGCAGGTGTGAAGGGGTTATATAGAACAGGGTAGGGTGGAGAGAGATACCAGGACATGACAAGCCCCAGATAAGGGGTAAAACACCTTCCATGCTTGTCTGGGGCTTGGCAAAGCCAAGGTCCACAAACCAGCAGAAAGCGACACTGGGACACTGGGGAGTGGTCCATCAGACAGTCTCTGAGGGGATTGTCAGGAAGCAATCTCTGTTCTGGCTGGATCTAGATGGCAGATCTGGCAGCAAACGGCAGTCACACCATTGAATAGTCTCTCTTCCACACCACAGCACTGCTAGAAGCCTTTAATGACTTTTCATCTTATGAAAAGTTTTGCAGAGGAAAGGCAAAACCCTTACAAAGATGGTTTGTATTCTGACCTCATTTCCTACTCCTGAACCCGCGTTTTATTCTGTCATCAAGATACTGGCATTCCTGTTGTTCTCAGTAGTTAGGTGCATACCTGATTCTCTCTGAGGGCTTCTGTGCTTTCTTTTCCCACTGCCTGGAGTAATTGATTATATTATATCTACATGAGTGGCTTCCTCACATCCTCAAGGTCTTTGCTCGAATGGACATCTTTTTAGGGAGGTCTGTTATAATTTTATTTAAAATCATAGTTTCCAAATGCCACATATTCTATCTCTTTTTGTTGACTATTTAATTTTATGTCACAGCCCATATTAATACTTTATATATATTTGCAGTTTTAAATTTTCTTTTTTTAATTGAGATAAAATTGACATATAACATTATATTATGTTAGTTTTAGATGTACAACATAATGATCTGATATATGTATACCTTGTGAGATAATTACCACAATAAGTTTAGTTTTAACATCCACCCCTACATATAAAAATTAAAAATTAAAATAAATTTATCTTGTGATGAGAACTTTTTAGATCTACTCTCTTAGCAACTTTCAAATAAACAATAACAGTCTGTTAGCTGTAGTCACCATAGTATACATTATATCTCCAGGATTTATTTATCTTACAACTGGAAGTTTGTACCTTTTGACTACCTACTCCATCACGACCCCAGACTCTGGCATCTACCAATTTTTTCTCTGTATCTATGAGTTTGGATTTTATTGTTGTTGTTTGTTTTTACATTCCACATATAAGTGAGATATGGCAGTAGTTGTCTTTCTCTATCTGACTTGTTTCATTTAGCATAATGCCTTCAAGGCCCATGCATCTTTGTTTTTATGGTTGAATAGTATTCCACTTATATGTTCTTTATTGTTTTTTGTTTTTGTTTTATTTTTCCCCCAGTTCTAATCTAAATTTTATGAAAGACTTTTTATGAAAGACTTTTTTCTACTTTGTTTGTTAATATATCTCCAGTGTCTAGTGCGAGGCAGGCATTAGTCACTTAATTACTGGATGTATTCATTTTTTATTGACTTAAATTTTTCCCAATTCTTTGAAGATTTAAGATTATATTTAAGATTCAAGCTGTCAGTTTAAAAATCTGCATGTATTCAATTTATTAAAAATAAATTTGTATACACTTTCTATGTGCTAAGCCTCTTGTCAGGCATGTTAGTTAAAAAGAATAAAATTTAGAATCCTTGCTCTAGGAGTTCCCTTCAGATTAAAATTCAATTATGCTAATAAACCATCAAAGTCACTATAATGGGAGTTGTAAAGCAGGGAAAAACTACACCTAAGATGGCATAAGAATAGGAGTGGACGTGAAACCTCTGTGTTCTCATCTAAGTTCCTTAACATCACCTTATCTTAGATCTTTCCCATAAAAGAAGGGTAAAACCATCATTGTGGTATTTTGGGGGGAACAACTCTAGAAATGAATATAGATCAACAAACTTTTGTTTGGTATATTGTAGACACACAATTAAAATTAATCTATTCCCTCTGCATTATTGGGTTCTGCCCCATGATAGTATACATAACTTCTCAGCATTCATGTATCAAATGGTAAAAATAATAGTCACATGTAAGTTTGAAAGTTCAATATTGAAGTAATATTGTAGATAAGCTAAAATCTAATAGGTAATGAGAGTCACTGAAATCTTTTGAATCAATGAGAATCATAATATTTTTTCTTATACTATGTATAAGAGATCAGAAATGAGGAAATGAAAGGGATACCAGTTAGGCTATGCTAAATTTCATAATATTAATGCTGATTTTAAGAGGCCAAAAAGTAATATGAACATATGGGAGAGAGATTGTGGGTGTAGGGGTGTAGAATCTGTTGCACTTAGAAAATTATCATATATATTAATGAGGAAGAGAAAGAAGTCAGAAATGACCCCAGGACTTTGAGTAGAAACATCAACCAGATAGAGAAGATCAAAAATAGTAGCTGGCTGGCTATGGGGTGAATGGTGAAAAGATATGGTGAATATAATTTGAATATAATTGTAAATATAATGAATTTGACATTCACAGTAGACTGTTCTTTCATGTAGGCAGAAAAAGATTGTTGGAGTCCACACAGATCTTCATGGGTGTACTGGAAGATAGGAAGAAGAGAATTAAAAGAATGAGTAAAAATTACCAAGAATGAACACATTTATAGAATTATTAAGAAGGATGTAGGCAGATGATAATGGGGATAATTAGTAATTTTGCAGAAACAAATTAAAAATCAACTGATTTTTCCAATTAGAATTTCCTCAGAGGTAGGAGGAAAGTCAGGAAGGAGGGAGGAAGGAAAAGCAAAGGTGAGAATGTAAACATTATTCATAGAAAGGGACTTAAGGGACTTAAATAGAAAGAAAAAATTATGTTTGAATTTTTGAATACTTCGATGTTGGAAAATTGCAGAGACAAGTGGGCCGAGAAAAGATTGGGAGCTTGAGGAAAGTAGGTAAGATTATGGATCGCTGCTAAAGGAGTGATTGACAGGGGTATTGAGAGTTCGGGACAGGTACTGTGAAGCCCCAAATAAGTTATTTAACACACATTTATAGCTGTGTCAATCATCTGAACTCGACTGTTTGGAAGCACAAAGAAAAATGTATGGTTAATAGGCTTTCAAGGGCAGAGGACTGGCAAGGAGTAAATTAAATGTCTGTCAGGATGGTGAAGTTATTGAGTAAGAGCAAGCCTAAGTATTTGAAGAAGTAGAGAAGAATTTGAGAACTAAAAGAGACCATAATAAGATGTCTGGCTATGGGGTGAATTGTATATTAAGGAACAGTTGAAATCACAACTGTTCCTTAATATACAAATGCCCATGGAATTGTCTATTCCGTTTACTTCTTAGATTTCTATAAAAGAGAAGTATCTTAATTCAGATGAAGAGATATACCCTCTTCATTCAAAGGGAAGCAAGGGGAACTGGCATCATTAAGAATTCTTATGACTGATTCAGAGTCATTCAGGAGTATATAAATGTATCAGATGGTGGCATATACATCAAATAGTATGGCAGAGTGAAAGTTTACATAAAAGAAACAAAAGATAGAAGATTTCAAATAAGTAAATAGGCAGATCGTATCATTGGAAATGAACGATTTTAATTTATATACTAATTTGTAATTATGGCTTTTAGACATTCCATTGACAAATTTTAAAGCAACTCAAATCAATAGTTTGCATTAGTATTCATTTCTTATTATAGTAGAATATTCTATTTTATTATTTATATTTTACATTTCTCAATTAATGCTCATGTTGCTATTTTGATGCTAGTTGTATTTCCTACATGAAAACATCCCATTACATACAAATTTGAAAAATATGTGAAAAGAGTAATAAAAAGTTTTCTAAATATTTACCTAGAGATACTTTCTCTATTAAAAAAAAAAAGTTTTGTATAGATAATTGGTATTTTAAAAATCTGGTTTGAATCATATACTATATATAGAAGTCTATTTTTTTCTTTGCTTACTTTCATCTATATTTATAATTATACGATAATTATATTATTTGTTAACAATTATATAATTTTCAAAATTGCAATTTATTATTATTATATGTTAAACAATCTAGTGGATATGTTGATTTCTTTTTACACTTTCATTGCTAGCTTTGGGACTGCCTTCATTCCCATAGATGATAAAAAGGAATCAGGAGAGAAATCTTAGCAGCAGACTGCTTCATATGAAGACCCCAACAAAGTTATTAAGACTTCAGGATAACAAACATCTATTCTGTCCTTTTTCTAAATTCCTTTCAGGCAAAAATGCAAATACGTAGAATGAAAAAAATGGATATGCAAATGCATGATTTATTTGATTACTGCCATCATTATTAACTTAGGCGTATCACCTTTATTGCATTTCTGGTTGCTTATGAATATCTTTATTAAGTATTTCTCATTGGTGAATATCTTTTTGTAATTCAGAGTTTTAGTTGTTTTCAATAAGTATTTTGACCTAAATTCTAAGAAACAGAATTCATTGGCCAGAAGGTATATAAAATTTAAAAATGATACCACCTATTCAGAATAAGACAATCCTGAATTCAGGACTTCTAGGGGGAAACAAGTAAATTTTCTTCAAAAGCCTTTTTCATTTTTGTGACAAAGGAGTTGAACAGATACTCAGAAAATGTTGGTATTTTATTCAAAATTGTGTTTAATGGAATTCATGGGGAATCCATACTAAGAAAAATCTGAAAAGATTAAGAACATAAACAATTCATCAAACACAGTAGGAAAATAATAACTTGCTTGCTAACAACTAAAAACGTCACAAGCTAAGTGTGCACTTTCCAAGCAGTATCCATATGGCTATACATTATTTAACAGCTTTTATCGATTTCAGTCAGTCAGTAAGCATTTCCTGGAGACAGTCTTGTAGTTTGCTAGAACCTAGGTTTTTTCTCATCATACATTTAACAAATAATTTAGTGAGAAATGCCGTGTCATAACTAGCTTCACAGTCATTTTCCACTGTATAAGGTGGAGAAAGAAGAGAACAATCGTCAGACTAGCCTAAATTAGTTTAAAAATCAGGACAATCGTACCAGATAACTTTGGGCTAGAGTGGCTTTATGAGTTTTGTGAGCCCTAAGCTCACTGTTGCTTGCCTTCATGGTCCTCCTTATACATTAAGAAAATATTTAAAATCATATGGCATATGTGTGTTGTATAAAGACAAATATATTAAAGTCTATATTAAAACATTTTCTTATCTTTAAAAGTTCAAATTTTCTTCTGAGTTCAAAAGAAATTAAAACAGCTCATGGGTTTTTAAAAGTAGTGTGGGCCTTGGGCACTGTGCCTAATGGGTCAATTTTCTTTGCTTTCAAACATGTTACAAATCAATTCAACTTCTTACCTACCTCTTTGAAATCATTTAATACTTCTGGGTATTAAAGATGTGGAGTCCACTGAAGATGTAAATGTTGGTTTCATTTGCCTAATCTACTAGGTTGATTGGGCTTTTTTGTTGTTGTTTTTAAATTTTATTTTCTCGGAGTGGAGTGATGTGGACATGTAATAGGATGTGGAAGTCACCTGGAGTTGCAAAATAGATATAATTTAAATATGTATATGTAAACTTAAACTTGCTAATGATTATTCTTTTCTGCCTTCTGTGCAAATGACAATTGTTAACTATGTTGTCAAAGGATTTTACAGGTATGAGAATCATTGTTCAAGCCCACAAAATTAGCTCCATGGACTCCTTGAATCTCAATTATACTTGGGATGTTATTTGCAACATATTCCTACTATCAGATCAGATTTTCTCAAAGTCTAGGAAATTCATTTTAACAATATCTCCAGGTGATTCTTATAGATTTAAAATGTGAGACCCAAAAGTCTAATTGCACAATCTCTAGAAAGTCTGAGATGTTATGATTTTAGGATCAGTACTACCTGTAAAAAAAGTGAAGTGTACACTAAGGCAATATATTAGGGGTATAGTGGTCCAGACTATGCCCTTTGAGTCTTATTTTGCTGACCAAATACAAAAGAGAAGGAACTTCCTTTGTTCCTCTTTCATTTTTGCTATTGATGTCAAGAGAATTGCTCCACGGTCACATATGTAGCCTAACAGGCTGCTGTCAGAAAAGTTTTCTAGGTGTGTTTAAGTGTGCTCAGGGAGGACGCTTAGTAGAAGACTGTGGAGTTGATGGTCCATGTGCTGCCTTGATCTAGGGCACCTGGGAACCATTTAGTGCTTAGATAGTACACTAAATGGCATTTGACTCTTTGTAAGAGTTCAGAAATCTTTCTTATTGTTTAATTCATTCCCAGGATGTGACTTTAGAATGGGGGGACTAGCTTTTATACCTCTGATATAGTTACTTGTGCATAGACATATTTTAAAAAATACTATCTCTCACGTGAGAACAGGTATTGAAGTTTGACTAATAGATTTATTCTTTACAAAAAAAGATGTTTTTTTATTTCTAAAGGTAGATTTGTTTTATACTTATTAGCATAATGTATGCCTTTTAAAAATTTGGAAACATTTAAACAGATAAAGATGATATTAGAAACCTCTAAATCTTACTACTTAGATCTCTGTTAACACTTTAGTCTTTGATGTATATATGTGTATGGGTGTGTATACACACCCATGTACATATATTCATATAGTTGAAACACATTGTATTTATAATTTTGCCCCTTTTAAAACAATATAAAATTACAGGAAAATATTTTTCTCAGTCATATAATACTCTTTATGAATTCATAGTATAATTATATCTTACTGTTTCCAAGAATTCAGGCTTTTTCTAACTCTGCTTCACTGTGGACACATGTTTAATTGTATTTCTCATTATTTCCTCAGAAAATATATTTGCTGGAAATAAGAGTCATTTTTCCAACTCCTGATACATTTTATAAAAATCAATTCTCATAATCTTTTATTTTTATTGTAAAATTAACAATAAAGTTATTGTTATTATAAAGTCTCTTGACATTCTGAGATATTTGATTCAATGCCTGAAAAAAAAAATTACACGGTGGAGAAATTTATGGCACACATTAAATTCATATATTGAAGAGTAAGAGAAAGAGAGGTATTTCAAAATGCCTACTATATTGATAATATAATGTTATAGCTTTAGAAAGCCCTATAGTAAAGAAAATCATTAGATTACTAAATATGAAGGGACAGTGGTAAGTATAAATACTGGTTATGGGATAAATTTATAAATATAAGAAAGACTTAAAAGTATAAACCACAGAAAGCTAGGAAATAGATTGGAAAGAAAAGAGATTTATAAATCTTAAGTCAGTAGAAATAAATTTAAATTTGTCACATATTACTAAGATAGATGCATAGTTTTTTTGGTGCAGAATAATAAATAATTTTGGATAACTATGATTTACATATGACATTATCATGAAAGGATTCAAAGATAAAACTAAGAGCTTAAGACTTCGCCCCCAACCTCACCCAGAAAAGGCAAAAAAAAAAAAAGGAGGTACTTTTGCATTCCAAAAGATGAAAAATAAACAGAAAATTTTAGGAAGGGCAGAGGTTTATAAAAGTAGTCAATATTAGGAAGTTAGTCATGACTAAGTCTTTCTAATATTTAGTTTTCTGAGAGGCTGAATAAATAGATTAGGTGTACTTTAACATTGCCCAGAAGGAGGTAATTTTGCAGTCTTGCTTTGCATTAAGTGCCAATTTTTATTCTTTCAGGGAAGGCCTCATTCATTACACCATCAAGGTCCTAGTGTTACCGTTCGGGGGCGATTCGAACTTCAGTGTCGTGCCAGTGGCATTGGGGGATATAATGATGCGAAAGGGTAATTAACATTTTTCCTCTGTTCTTCCCCACTGATGCAGCAAAGAATCACACGTCAGCAAGATTTAGAAAAGATTTATTAAAAATATATTTTAGAAAGATAGCACGCTCCAAGGGAGGAACAGGTTTCCAGTGAAGAGAGCCGTGATGTTACCAGAGAGTGGGGATTTTTCTCCCGCCCCATTGTCCAGATTCTTGATGTCTTGAAGAAAGAATTGAGCAAGACATCAAAATACAGTAGAAATAAAAAAGCTTTATTAGAAGGGAAAGTACACTTTCAGATGTGGAAGTGAGCTTGAGCAAGAGAAGCTTGGCTCAAAAGGCCTGGTAACAAAGCCTTTGGGGTTTTTATCTCTATTTGCTGTGAGTGGTCACTTTTCTTAGAGGAGTGGGCTTCCTTGATTGACAACTAAGATTGACAGGACTCAGTGATTCATCATTTGCTTTCTGCGCATGTTCGTTCCCAGAATTGTCTGTTATAATGGTATTAATGAAATTCTGGGCATATGCATCATATTATAATGATGGTATCATGAGGCTCAGGTGAGTTGAAGGTCTTTGGGGTCTTCATTGCGCAGATGCGAGTGACTGGCTTAAACTGGTACCTAATCCTCCGCTTACTTGTTTCTTTGAGTTAAAAAATGCCTTCTTGCTTGCTTAATTGCGAGAAGATTAGGGCAGACACCTTTTAGGCTAGGATGACCTCAGTGTCTTTGCAGGCAGACCCAAAACCCCCTAACTAACTTTCCTGCCTTACTCTTTTTTAGGAGCCATGACCCCCTTATTATTAATATGGATATAGAGAGATGGGAAGTCTCTTCTTCTGTATCTGCTTCCTGCTGAGAAGGGCCCATTGTCCTTGCCTATTGGGGTTTCATGGAGCTCTTTCCCTTTCTGCCCCAGTCGGGGTGGGTTTCCTGCTGAAGTGTCACCTCAGTCCCTAGACAAGAGAAAGAAGATACAAGCTTGTTATTTAAATCATATATCTATTAATTTCCATTACTGATTTGCCTATTAAACGAGTAAAGGGAAACAGGCTTGGTTAATATATTTCTTAAAGAATACAAAAAGACTTTTGGCCTAAAGTCCCCTCCCCTCTCAGACTCTAAAGGCCCTGTCTGGCCTAACATCATTTCTGCTAACGATGGGTGGATGACCCTTATCAATAGCCAGAGGATCTGAGTCACCAGTTTGGAGGCAATTGGATTTGAGGGAGAAAGCCTTTTTCCCAAAGAAAGGAGGGAAGAAAACTTAACTAGATTTTTAAAAAAGGTTAAGAACTCTGCAAGAGATGTCCCTTATCATTTCCTGCTAAAAGATTAAGAATTTGACAAGTGACGTCCCGTATCAGTAACAACCCAGAAGTGGGAAGGTCTGAATTATATTAGGTCAGTGATGGGTGGTTGCAAAGGTGGTTGCCTTTCTAGGTGATTGGCCCATTAGGTCATTTTGATTGACACTTGGTTGCTATATAACTCTTTGTCTAGTCTAATACACTTACCCAGATATACCTGTTATAATTAGATTCATGAACTTATAGGCATAAACGTAGTATTATAATGATGGTATATTGAGGCTGAGGTTGTGCGCAGGTTAGAGTAGTACCTTCTGTGCATGTGTCTGTGGCTGGTTTAAACCGGCTATAGATTATGGCCCTCCTGTCCTTTGTCTCTGGGGATGCAGGAGGGATTCTCTAACTACTATTAGGGTGTTTTTTGGGCAGTCTCTAGGCTGGGCCTTTATTCCTTTGTACTCTTGTCTGACTAGCTACCTAACACTAGGAATACAGGCCCCTGAACACAATCAGTTAACTAAACTGAATAATTTCAGCTCAGGCATCTAGAATCCTTCCTAGTCCAGGCCGACTCAAAAAAAGGCATCTGGGTCATCACAACCTATGCTGGACTGTCAGGCATCTTTTCTTATTCAGAACTACATGCCTCAGACAGTATAACATGTCCTAAATTCAGTTTTTAGCTTAGTCACCATCATCATTGCCTTTTCGCAACAAAAAAAAAAAACATAAGACCATCATTTTATTTCTAAGAAATAGAATATGAACTTTTCAGACCCTAATTCTCTGAACAACAACAAAAAAGTCTAGCATTTCTAAATATCAAAAATGTAAGCAGCCTAATCAAGAATGTCAAATGCGAAGTAGAAAGTTCACATGTATTTTAAGATACAACTATGTAGACATTTAATCTTATAATTGTATTCTCAGTCAGATACAGTATTGGATTAATGTTCTTCACAGAAATGTTAGCATGCAATAAGTTGTATGGTTATGAAACATAGCTATTTAAGACAGATATTAGGTTACTTAAACTTGTTATCATTAGTTTCTAAAAGCAACATTCTACACTCATTGACAAAGGGTAGTCATGAACGAAGAATACTGGAATGCAACTATTTCATCTGCATATAAATGATAACTTACTGCAGTGGCTCTGCCCTGGGCAGGGCATGGCTTGGGGATGGATAGTGACATAAGGGCATCAAAGCTGCTGAAGCATTCAAAGACTGCAAAGTAAACTAAGTATGTGCTTTAAGGAGAAACTGAAGCAGAATGTTAAGTGCTTCAGCAGAGTTTTACGATGCCTGAAAATCCGTAGGGCAGGCTCAGTAATCTGACACAGAATGGAGATAGGATGTTTTTTTTTATAACTTGGAAAGGATGTAACAATAGAATCTGCAAAAGCAATTACTTCTGGAATCCAGAGAAGCCTCTTTGTGCATTTGCATGTTGTTTTTGATTTTTTAAAAATTGTATTAAATGATATCAAATACATCTTCTTCAACTTAAATACTAAGCACTCACTAAATCTGGGCTTAAGATACAGTCCCTACTCAGATGCATCACATAAGGCAGACCAACTAACTGAAACAAGTGCTTCAAATTAAAGAGAGAACAAATTGAGTATGTTTTAGTGTTACTTTCTTGACAATAAAATTTACTAGCCCATACAAGGTACATTGCTAAAATCACTTAAAATTTATTGAACAAAACAAAGAACACGTCGTAGGAAATAAGCAAGAATATGAAAATTCCCATCTTCTGTTTTAACGCCATGTCATCTTAATTTGATTCCCCATACTATTTTCTTTATATGCTTTTTTCCCCCAAAATCTCTGATCGAATTCTAAATATACAGAAGCACATTTTATTTTCCATGTTTATTTATTTATTATGTTTTAACTAGCTTTTGAGATAGTGTAACTGGAACCCCCATATTTTGCTTTGAGTCTGCCTGCCTGCATGCACTGACCTCAAAAAAAGGCACGAGGAGCTTGCAGTGTAGAAAAAAATAGTTTAATATTTAATTGGCCAATTCAAAGAAGGGGAGTTAATGCTAAAGACTCGACTCCCCGATGGCATGTAAATTATAGATTATATGGAGCAAAATTACAAGACACCCTAGGTTAGGGGTTCTAGGTCATGCTGGTAGCTGATTGCTCAGAGGTGAAGCTAAAGTGATAAATCATTTTTTCAGGTCTTGAGGACATCTCTGAGGTCTTTTCTGGTGTCCTTCTGTCTAATCTCATGGGAAAGTATCTGGGGGGTCGTTCCAATTTAGGGCTCAGGAACTGAAACATAACTTAGGTCAAGATGTTATCTTCAGTCTGTCAGAGGTCTGGACAGTGTGACTATTTCTCAGGTCTGGGCTACTGTCTTCTGGTACCTCAGAGTTGCTGATTATCCAGGGAAAGTCTAAGTCTCTGGCGGGGAAAGGGAGGGAGAGAGAGAGAGAGAGAGAGAGAGAGAGAGAGAGATGATTTCTAGAGCTAGGGTTTAAAAATAAATTTAATTAAAGTCATAAGGACCCTCAATTGGACATATGATATAACATGTTAAAGGCCAATATATTTTACTATTTTCTCTTTTTTTTCATCTATCATTTTCAAAAGCTCATTATACTAATACATTTGATATTTTGTAAGCCTCATTCCTTTAAAATTCATAGTCAGTTTCAATTAGTCGTCAAATGGCTTGTTGATGAAAGAATATCCAAACCTATAGAAAAATTTAGAAGTTTATTTGAGCCAAGATTTTGAGCAGAAGAAAGATCTCAACAGATTGACAAAATTCTCTGGAGAATGAGATTTTGCAGTTCTTTTCGTTACTGTTGGGGTGATCTAAAATGCATCCTTGTCCTGGTAGCATTGAAGGGTTCTTGGTTCTTTCCAATGACATACTAAAGAATTATAGATCAGTAAGATTTAGAAAAAGTAAGATTTATTACAGCATATTTCAAGAGAGAAAGGGGCTATGCCAAAGAGGGCTATAGCCTTGTGGCAGTGGAAAGGTCTGTATTATGTTAGGGCTGTGATGGGAGGTTACTAGGCTGGTGCTAGATGATTGGCATGTGAGATCATTTTGATTGACCTTTGGCTGTTATATAACCTCTTGCCTACTGCACAGCAGTTATGTAGAATTCAGTCTGTTATAATTAGATTCATAAACTTGTGGATATAGGAATGATATTATAATGATGATATAATGAGGCTAAGGTCATAGGGAGGTTAAGGTGGTACTAACTGCACAAGTGCTTGTGGCCAAACCAAACTGGCTACTATTTTATGGCATTTTATTCCTTTTTGCCTCAGGGCATAGGGGTAATTTATAACCATAAAATGGAGGGTTCGAAGGAAGTACTAAGGGAGGTCTTTTGGAGGTGTTTTCATTTCCCAGGTTCTTTTGTCTACCTAACTACCTAACATTTTTATGCATTCAAAATCAAAGGAGAGAACATAAGGAAGGAACATGAAATTTATTGATGGTAGATTAAGGAGGCCGAAGAAAGCAAAGTAGGAAATCTTTAGGATTGGATAAAGAAAATGGAGAGATACATACTTCTTTTACATTGGTTGATACAGGATAGCTAACATCTAACATTTATGATACATAGAGATGGTATGGGGGCAACAAGATGACAGTGAGAAGTTTTGTAGGCTTATGCTCTGGTGCCAGCAGTTATGCCTTTGAGAGGTGTGGAAAAAAAATTCCTCTGACATTTCAAAGGTATCTTATCCTAGATGCATAAGAACAATGGGAAGGGCTCACTTAAGGTAAAGAGTGACCTTTGCTATGGAAGCTCTAGGCCTGAGATATGACTACCCACCATGACCTGCTGAGTTAGGAATTTATGATCAGACCATCCTGTGTGGTTACTTTCACTCGCTGAGCTTGTTAGGCCTGCAGTGTGGCCCCCCTGAGCTTCTCAGGCTTATTACAAACCCCCCTTTAGTGTTCACAGTCTCATTAGCAAAAAAAAAAAAAAAAAA
>NW_011888802.1:4270935-4278172 GCF_000151845.1 Pteropus vampyrus | reverse complement strand
TTCAAAGGTATCTTATCCTAGATGCATAAGAACAATGGGAAGGGCTCACTTAAGGTAAAGAGTGACCTTTGCTATGGAAGCTCTAGGCTTGAGATATGACTACCCACCATGACCTGCTGAGTTAGGAATTTATGATCAGACCATCCTGTGTGGTTACTTTCACTCTCCGAGCTTGTCAGGCCTGCAGTGTGGCCCCCCTGAGCTTCTCAGGCTTATTACAAACCCCCCTTTAGCGTTCACAGTCTCATTAGCAAAAAAAAAAAAAAAAATACTGCTAAGGAAATTTTTCTTACACATTGGATAATGGGGAATTGTCCGTCCTCTGCCAATGTGCCTGTCAGCAATTCTGATAGTTTTAAAGTCAGTTTATGTAGACTCCACAAGTACAATTCTCAAAACGAATATATTTAAAATTATAATTCTTGTAGAGTTGCACATTAAGATAATCTGACCAATGTAGTTTGAGCAATTACGTGGGGATTAAGATATTTTAAGAATTTTAGAATGTAATTTGACTTGGCAATGGTCTACATCAACATAGAAGAGTTTGGAAAAAAATGAATAACAGCTTGTAATCCTATAAATGAGATGTTCCTAGGATGCAATTCTCAAGTCAATAGAAATTTATCTAATATTTTAATGAGAACTAAACTATTTTTAAAACCCTACTAATGTAAAACAACACATTGGAGAAATTTAAGAATTTAAGACCTCTGCAATTAACTTCAAGTTTTCAAAAAAAAAAAAAAAAGGCTTATTATAATCTGTATCCAAGCTATCATTTTCAATTATAATATTTCTGTTGATGCTTTATATATTGCTTTATATAAAGTGCAGTCACACACTATGCCATGATATGTTCTTAACCTTATGACCTATTATCTTCATTCTAATATGGATAAGGAATCTGAGCCTTGGTAATACTAAATTACTCAATTAGTAAATGGTAGAGCTAGGATTAGAACCCAAATTTGCCATGTTTTGATGTCCTCTACTTTTCAGTACTGTAATTACACAGTAACCAAGGCTGATTAGATCAGCTCTGGTTAGTTTACATGTAAATAAAGTCAGAGGAATCATCAGTACATTTTTTTTTTTTCTGGTACCAGTACATTTTGAACTTGTACTTTTATTAAAATACATATAACTTGGACCCACTCCTACTGTTCTATATCAAACTTCCACTTTGCTCTCATACACATCTTAGTTTTTAGTAACAGTGAAACAGCTTGAGCTATTCTCTGCTGGAAATACCTTTACCTCACTAGAATTTCAGGAGATTACATGTAATTTAACCTCACTTTGAAATCCTCATATTTCAAATAGTCCTTTTGTTAAGAGAGTTTAATATTTAGTCAAAAGCAGGAGGTCTATATAAAAATGAGATGGTGTATCATGAGATATTTCTACACAGAGATTTTTTTAATAGCAATTTAACAGGAACCTCATCATTTTCTGAAGCCCAAATTAGGACTGATGGCTTGAAAATATTGGCATACAGTGAAAGACAATACCTGAAATTGGGAATGCTGTTGGAAATTCAATACATTATGCATAGAATAAATACAGTCATTTCATTAGCCATGACTATGCTGGATTTCCTTATGACACTGAGCTTCCTCTTTTTCTTAATAGCATACTATCATAATCTTAATTTAAAAAATTGAAATGTGTTAATTTGTGTAAGAGCAAGAATTGTGTATAAAATCGGTCATGTGCAACATAGTGTATGTCATCTGGTACGTAATAGGAATTTATGTATAACTTTTAAATGCATGAATGGCCATGCAAATAAAATGATGAATTAAAAAGTCAGCTTTCAATTTTGAACACTGTCCTTCACCATTTAAAAGTACGCCCCAAATAATAGTATTCTTGCAAGGATCAAATGAAATGTGGAAAAGTCTTTGTAAAACTTTATATACATGTTAGATTATATTGAAAATGCACTAAGAGCTCTTTGAGATTATTTCAATTCCACAATCTTAGATCAAATACCAACATTGTTAGTGATGTTGAAAATATCTTCTTTGAAAACCACATAAGCATATATATTTTATAATTTAAAAATTTCTGTATTGTTATATGTGCTTATTTGTGGTTTTACTTTTAAACATTTTAAATATTTTTTCTTTAGAACTGTTTATTTCATATTTATATAGTATAAAACATATTCTATATACATTTTTAAAATTCAAATTGATCTATTAGTTAAATATATAAACCTGTTTGTTTAATCTACTGCTTCTTACCTCGTAGATTTCAACTAGGTAGTAGCAATGATTATTCCCACGATTTGGACCAGGAAACATGGAGGTTAAGTGCAGTGTCTATTGCCCTGGACCAGCAATCTATATTAGTACTGTGACACACACACACACACACACACACACACACACACACACCTGCTTGTTGCATTGTATGACATATTTATAACATGAAGAATTTTATCTTAGAAAAAACAGTGAGGTTTAAAGAAACCAAAAATGAAAAACAGTTGGTACAAGGAAATTAGAAAATAAACTATACTATTATAGTCACAGCTAAACCGAATTTAAAATATTTTAAAAAATGGATTTTACTTTTGTTCTTCAAACATGTAGAATGCTATTCAATATGCAATGTATGCAAAACTAATATTGAGTCTAATATTGACCTGTTTTATAGAAAATGCATTGCAGGCTTTTTTTCAAAGGCTATTTTCTTCTCTAATACTTCCGAGTTCAATGTGATCTTAGTTTGATCCAAGTATTTCAGTTATCACTTTAGAAAAAACTGCATAGTTGTGACATGTGCACAGAAACCTAAAAGGTGGGTAGAAGGAGCCAATATGGCTCACTGTGAAGAGGATTTTGGGCAAGACCCTAAGATGGGAAAGTGTAGAAGTAAGAAGCCCAGAGTGCTGATCAGTAAGGAGAAGTGGGCAAGCTGTTATATAAGGCAAGAAAGAGGCAGGCCATGGTGAGAAGTTATATGAGTTAAAAGTAAGAGATTGCTTCCATTTAAAATGACATCGATGTATAGCAAATTCTTTGAGCGTATCAATGGATGTCATAAAAACTATGTGGAGATGGACAACTGATAGTTTTTGGATTTATTTGATTATTAATCAAATGGGAAGTAATAGAAAATTTTGACCTTTTCCTTCAGCAGCTGTGCTAGTCTAGTTAACATTTAACTCAGCATTTCATGATCAAGGTAACTAACCCTGAGCTAGCAAAGAAAACCTATTTGGCCTGTACCCAAGGTGAATACCCAAGAAACTAATTAACACTCCTTGACTTCACCTGTATTGTTTATAAGAGCATGCCATATCTGTCACTGGTCCTCTCCCTTCAAAATGACTATTTCATTTGCATTCTCCCTGTACATGCACTCTACCTCCAACTCATTGTTTCTCTGCAGATGACCATTTTTCAAACAATCAAGAAAAATATAGATCATGAGTCAGAATTCCTATAACTCATTTTCTTCCTCTCTGACTTTAAAATCATTACAATGTTTATATTCTTCCTCCTTGGCTTAGAACAAGAAATTTTCTCCCTTAATCTTTTTTGCCAGAAAAATCTCTTCACCTGCATTGTGAATCCCATCCCAGATTGCCTTGTCTGAAAATTTAATTATTCGTTTAATTTCTTCATTTATCATCAGTCTCCATCCCTCCCTCTCTTTCCTTCCCTTCTTTCTTCCTTATATTCCTTCTCCCTCCTACTTTCCCTCCTTGTTTACCTCTGATTTCTTCTTTGAAGAAATCAAACTTCTTTAAATCTTTCTTATCATAAAACAAAATAAACAAATAGTGAAAAATCTTTCTGACTTATTTCCCTTCCTGCAAACCTACTGTCTATTTGTTCTTTCCTTTTACTACGCAACCCTTTTTTGATATAATAGTCTACTTTATCTGCCTCGATTTCCACAAACCTGATTCACCTTTCCTCATATAATATGAAAGTTCTGCTTTTATCTCATTTTGTAAACATATTCACTAAATTCATCACTTTTCCATGTTCTTATAAAGAACTTTACTACATTTTGCTAAATCCAATGGCATATTTTGATTCTCATTCTTTGACTTCTTAAAGTATGTGATATTGTTAACCATCTCTATTAGAAAATATTAACAGGTTTATTGAAGGATAATTGATATACAAGGAATTGCACATGTTTAATGTATACAGTTTAATGAGTTTGGACATATGCAAATACACATAAAATATTCACCACAATCAAGTGATAGACATATCCAACACCTCCCAAAGTTTCTTGTGTCCCTTTTTTTTGTTCATTTTGTCACAAGAATAGTTAACATAAGATCTACCCTTTTAATAAATTTTGAAATGCACAATACCTTGCTGTCAACTATAAGCACAATATTGTTTGGCAGATCTATAGAGCTTATTCATCAAGCATAACTGAAACTTTATACCCATTAAGTAGAAGGGTAGAGCCTGGAGAACCTAGATGTTTAAGCTGCAAGCAAAGGAGGAAAACTGTCCTTCACTTCTAGGAAATTTCTCCTTGTTTCTTCTTGCCCTTTCTTAACCTCTTTTGATAGTTTCTCCTCCTTTGCTCACAGCTTAAACATTTATGTTCTCCAAGGCCTATCTTCTTCCACTTCTCATTTTACTCTTCATGTACTACATGGTAATCACAAAGCATGACTCAAGCTAATTGAATAATTTTATCTTCCACATTCCTTCTTAAATTCATATTGTGATAATGAGAACATGATTCATGCAGCCTCACAAGTAGAAACCTTAACATCTTCAATCTTTTCTTTCCTTCAATACCGACACGCAATCAGGGACAAATTCTTCCAGATCAGTGCTTCTTATACTATCTGTGCTGAAAGAAACGTGTTTTAATATCTGTACCTCTCTATCTTTTCTGTGCCTGCCCTAATTCCAGACTATTTCAATATTACTTAACTGATGATACTGCTTCTTGAATCTCTCTAACCTTGATCTTTATTTATTTTGAAGTTCTTTAAAAAAATTCTTCCACTATCATTCTTATAATAAAACAAAATGACCTCAATACCCTCTGGCATGCCCTGTGACGTCCTTACACAAAAGTATTTCACAAATTTATTTCATCCCACAGCTAGAACTCCACAGAATTCACTAATCCACAAATATATTACTTACTTTTTTTGCATCAGTTATTCCCATGGCCTGGAAAGTCCTTCAACACTTTAACAATCCTAGTTATCCTCAAGGCCTGGATCACATATCATCTCACACATCATCTTTTCTGCCAAGTCTTTTGTGAACATTCTAGGCTTGCTTAGCTCTCAAGTAAAATGAAAAAGGTTAATTGACCTTTGGAGTGATGCAGTTTGGATTCAACCATTGATGGTCAAGAATCATAATTCAATTTTTAAAGTTCACTGAGCCTCAATTGCATCTCTTCAAGCATTGAAATAATATCAATATTATTGAGTTGTATTATTGAGTAAATGAAAGATGTACAGATTGCAAAGTGATCTGCATAGTTCTTGATGTATAGAAAGTAGATAATATTAAATAAATTCTGCCTTCATTTATAATGCTATTCAATATTTTATTATTACATTTTTATAATGTAACTATATTTGCATTATTACATATCCACCACCTTCTTGCTACTATGTTCTGATATCTTTTAATTCTTGGGTATAGTACTGGATAAAAACAAAGTAGTTTCTTTATATATACTTGATGAATGCATGAATGAATAGATTGCAAGGTATCACAGTGGAAGGGAGTCATTTGCCTCTCATCAACGCCCAATATTTACTTTGGCTTTAAATTAAGATCTAATTTCCAGTGGTTTTTAATGTTTATTATATGGACATTTGCACTGTTGTTTTAATTAAAAAAAAAAAAACTCTTTAAAAATTACAAAGTGACTGTCTATTGTAAGACTGATTCCCCTCACAAAGACAAAAGAAGCTACTTTAAGTGAAAGATATTTTAGGTGCATATCCCTTCAGTGCACAGAATATCATCAATCAGTCACCACCTTTATTCCAAACCCTAAGAAGAAAGCTCCAGTGTCCCAAAAGCCTGACAAACCAGACTCAACAAGATGACCATATTACCATTGAAAGATAGCATACAGTGCAGGAAAACATCTAAATGTTGTCTACAGTAATTTAGTTCTGAATTCTTTCAAGGCAATTTTTGATAATACTTACCTTGTACAACATTATAATCAGAGAAATATATGTTTGTATGTGTATGTGTGTGTATTCTCTATAGAAAAAATAGTGTATCTTATTTTTGTTTATTTTGTTTTACTCCTGCAGAAAAGTCTTGCTTTAGGACTTTTTGAATTGTGGCAGCAGATATTGAAGCAAATAGAGGTCAGAGAAATAAGATAGAATCAATGCGATGTGGCAGATTTATGTTTTGCATTTTTATTATACATAAAAAATATTGTGGACTAAGATGATATATTTAATAAGGGAGATCTTAAATTAATGTTCTGTTTTCTAAGAGAAAAAATTAAAAGGTTATTTTCTCCAAAACACAGAGAGAATGGATAATGTTAAATTATCAGTTTAAAGTTGAATTTTCATAAGCAAAAAAAAAAAAACGATATAAAAAAAGTTGAATCTTAAAAAGTTTATATAATTTTTAGTCTGTTCAAAAGGTCAAGATAAGCCATAACTAATTGAGAGAAGGGTTTATCTATATGCTTTAGAGTTTAGATAGCTTTTAAATAAAAAATGAACTGTTACATCTCAGTTCTACGTTGCATTCCAATGCATAAGTGATAGCCCATTTGGTAGACTTATCTTGATATTGCCTAGTATAATGACCACTGAGACAAGGAATAAAATTATATCCATCTGAGGAGATAAGCTTAGTATTATAAGGAGCATTTGCATCTAAATTATGACCACAAAAATATTCTGGTCATCAGATTTTTTTTCCAAAGAAAAATGCTTGTTATTTAAATAGAATAAAATGTTTAGATTCATAATCATAATCATAATGTTTTCAACTATAATTGTAGTATGTACTTTATTCCATTTTTATAAGTATATTTTATAATATTTTATATGAGTAAAATATTTTTTAATGATCTCCCTCAATAGGAAACTGATACAGTATAAAAATCTAAATGATGTCACCTGTGCGGTAATGGGTCAGTATATTTGAGATGTCTGTCTATCTATCTGTCTGTCTGTCTGTCTGTCTGTCTATCTATCTATCTGCCTATCTATCTATTTATATGTATATATAGATTA
>NW_011888802.1:4266538-4269250 GCF_000151845.1 Pteropus vampyrus | reverse complement strand
TGTTACCTGTCTTCAATGGTTGCATTAAGATGGTTCAACAAAAACAAAGCTGGGACAAAATGAAAAGGCTTACCTAGAGCCAAATCATATTAAACCCAGAGCTTTCTCCACTTACCATGTGTGTAGATCCATAGCACTCTTAGTAGTTCTTTGGGTTTTTGTTTGTTTTGCTTTGTTATTTATAAATTTGCATATACTTAGTATTAACCTTAATATTTCTCTATCCATTAGTGAAAAATCACTGTCTACTCCAGACACAAAAACAAATATACTAACATGACAGATGTCTCAGGGAATTTCATTCTTTCACCCTAAAACATAGAGTCATCATTCTTGAGAGTGGTAGTTCTTCACTTTTCTTTTTTCATTCAGATGTAACTGAGAATACCATCAACTACCATCAGAAGTAGTAGCTCCCCATTGTGTGACTTTCATGGGAGTCATGGAGGTAGAGGGGTTGGTGTTCTCAGAATCTGAATCAAAGTGCAGTCTGAAAAGGCATTCCGGGCGACTCTGTCTCCTTTCTTATTATGGCCTCATCCCTGTTAATTGGGTATATTTGATATGATATGGAACAAATATAAAGTCACATATTGTGGATAATATGAAAGATCTTCATTCTGTTTTCTGTGACAACTCAGGGGCATAATTAATGACAAAGTTAGGGCATATTTTTAGCTGTGAGTGAAGCCTTGGGGTTAGTGAATTTGAGCGTCTTTTCATATATCCATTGGTCATTTGTATATCTTTTTGGGAATAGTGTCTGATCAGGTCCTCTGGACATTTTTAAATAAGATTGTTTTTTGTTGCTGAACTATATGAGTTCTTTATATATTTTGAATATTATCCCTTGATTGGAGGTATCTTCTCTCAGTTTGTTGCTTTTTGGTTTATTGATGTTCTGCTGTGCAGAAGCTTTTTAGTTTGCTGTAGTCTGATTCATTTATTTTTGCTTCTACTTCCTTTGCCTTTGGGGTCAAGTTTACAAAAATCTCTCTGAGACCAAGGTCCATAACAGCTATGCTTCCTTCTATGTATTTTATTGTTTCATGTATTACATTTAAGTTTTTAATCTATTTTGACTTATTTTGTGTGTATCATGTCATAGAGTTGTCTAGAGTCATTTTTCCCCACACCATTCATTGAAGAAACTTTCCTGTCTCCATTGTATGGTTTCAGTTCCTTTGTCAAAAATTAGTTGCCTATATACGTGTGGGTTTATTTCTGAGCTCTCAACTCAGTTTCATTGGTCTTTGTGTTTATTTTTCTGTCAGTACCATACTATTTTATCATTGCAGCTTTGTGGTATAATTTGAAGTCAGGTAGTGTAATACCGCTAGCTATGTTCTCTTTTTCTCAGGGTTATTTTAGGTATTTAGGGTCTTTTGTGGTTCTCTACAAATTTGATAATTTTTGTTAAATTTCTTTGAAAAGTGCCATTGGGATTTTGATGGGGGTTGCATTAAATCTGTATATCACTTTAGGTAAAATGGCCATTTTAGCTATATTGATTTTTCTAATCCATGAGCATGGAATATCTCTCCATTGCTTTGTTTCTTTTTCAATTTCTTTCAACAATTCCTTGTAGTTTTCAGTTTATAGGTCCTTCACATCCTTTGTTAAGTTTATTCCTAAGTATTTTATTCTTTTTGTTATAATTGCAAATGGGATTGTTCTCTTCATTTCTTTTTGTAATATTTCATTTTTAGTATAAAGGAACACGCTGGATCTTTGTACATTGATTTTGAATCCTGCAACTTTACTGTGTTTATTTATTGTTTCTAATAGTCTGTTGGTGGAGTCTTTAAGATTTTCTATATGTAGAATCATGCCATCTGCCAAAAGTGATAATTTTACTTCTTCATTCTCAATTGTATGTCTTTTATTTCTTCCTCTTGTCTAATTTCTCTGGTTAGGACTTCCAGCAAGTACTATGTTGAATACAGTGGTGAGAGTGGGCATGCTTGTCTTGTTCCTGATCTTAGAGGAAAAGCTTTCAGTTTTTCACCATTGAGTATAACATTAACTGGGGTGTTGTTATATATGGTCTTTATTATGTTGAGTTACTTTCTTTCTATACCCATTTTATTAAGTGTTTTATTCAGAAATGAGTGCCATATCTTGTCAAATGCTTTTACTGCATCTATTGATATGATCGCATGATTTCAATCTTTTATTTTGTTAATGTGGAGTTTCGCATTGATTGATTTTCTATGTTGAACCATCCTTGTATCCCTGGCATGAACCCTGCTTCATCGTGATTCATTATCTTATTAATGTATTGTTGTATTTGATTTGCTAGTATTTTGTTTAGGGTTTTCCTATCTTTGTTAGAGATATTGGCCTATAATTTTCTTTTTTTTTTTGTCTTATCTTTGCCAGGTGTTGGAATCGGATAAGGTTGGTCTCAGAAATGAATTAGGAAGTATTCTTTCTTCAATTTTTTGGAAGAGTTTGTGAACAATAATTATTGAATCATTATGAATGTTTGATAGAATTCATCAGTGAAGCATTCTGGTCAAGAACTTTTGTTTTTTAGGTTTTTAATGACTATTTTAATTTCCTTACTGTTGATCAGTCTATTTAGGTTTTCTAATTCTTCATGATTCAGTCTAGGAAGGTTATATATATCTAAGAACTTGTCCATTTCTTTAATTTTATCAAATTAGGTAGCATATAACTTTTCATAATATTCTTGTATAATCCTTTGTA
>NW_011888802.1:4263632-4266488 GCF_000151845.1 Pteropus vampyrus | reverse complement strand
AAGGTTATATATATCTAAGAACTTGTCCATTTCTTTAATTTTATCAAATTAGGTAGCATATAACTTTTCATAATATTCTTGTATAATCCTTTGTATCTCTGTGGTATTGGTTGTAACTTCTCTTTAATTTATGATTTTATTTATTTGATTTTTTTTCTCTTCTTTCCTTAATGAGTCTAGCCAGAGGTTTGTCAATTTCTTTTTTCCTTTTAAAAAACTAATTCTTTGTTTAATTAATTTTTTTCTATTGTCTTTTTAGCCTCTATTTTATTTAATTCTTCTCTAGTTATTATTTTCTTCTTTCTACTGACTTTTGGCTTTATTTGTTCCTCTTTTCTAGTTCTTTAAGGCACAATATTAGATTATTAATTTGCATTTTTTTCCTTGAGCTAAGCCTTTAATGCTGTGAACTTCCCTCTTAGTACTACTTTGGTTGCATCCCTAAAATTTTGATTTATTGCATATTTGCCTCTTTAGCACAGTAGGTAGCCCACCAGTCTCATAATCTGAAGTTTTTTTATTGATAACTTTTTTCTTCTATTTGTTATATTCAACAAATATATACTAAATATTTGCATCCTTACTGTGAATATAGTATAGAAATTTAACAAGTTTTCCCTGTCTCCTAAAAGGCCTCTTAACAAGACATTTATTACCTGAGAGAACATTTTATGATCCAAGGCCTGTCTTTTAACTTTGTAGTCTAAAGAATTTACTATTGGCTACCCATACTGAATGGCCTTTTTGTATTAGTTATTTTCTCAGAAAATCTTCCTGTTTTTAAAGTAGCTCACAGACATGTCTTCAGTAATAATTCTAAAATTCCAAGTTATAATACCTACCAAGGTGACTTTGAAAGTAGACAGTTGCTTGTTCAATGTTATGGGTTGAATTGTGTTCCCCAAAAAGATCTGCTGAAGTCTTTATCCCTAGTATCTCTGAATGTGAATTTATTTGAAAATAAGGCCTTTGCAGATGTAATAATTTAAGATGAGGTCATACAAGAGTGAGGTGGGCCCTTAATTCAAACAACCATTGTTTTTATGAGGCGAGAGGCACACACAAGGAAAACACCATGTTGTGACAAAGGTGGAGACTGTAGTGGTGCAGCTTCAAGAATAGGAACAACAAGTATTGACTGTCACTACCAGAAGTTAGGGAGAAGCAAAGAAAGATTTTTTTTTTCCCCAGTATCAGAGAGACCAAACCAAGCTACCACTTTAATTTCAGAGTTTTAGTCTTCAGACTGTGAGAGAATAATTTTGTTTTATGTTAAGACACCTCGTTCATGGTATTTTGTTACAGTAACCCTAGGAAACTTTAATAAAATAACAAAGCCAATGTCCAGACAGTATTCACTTGCTTGACCATAGCTATTATCTACAGCTAGTTTCGTTTAGACTGATTGTAACACTCATTGGTTGGTGCCCAAGCTATACTGATTATTAATTATTTCTGAAGGATCCTTCATTTTGTGAGCATAGGATCAAAATAACAAAAATGGTTGAAAAGTTTAATGATGCATGAATATGGAAATTCACAGCTAAGAATCTTTCTTAGGTAGTTAAATTGAAGGGCAATGCCAAAATTTGCTGCTAAGACTTTACTCCTTTAATGTATAAAATTTAGATATTTATCCTATTGACTGATAATATATTGCTCTATTAAATACATTCAATAGTTTTCTCCCCCTTCCCACCCCATTATCATATAAACCTTAGCTCTGGACTAATTTGTAAAGTTCCTACAGATTTCATCTTAAGAGGTCATTCTTATTTTCCTCATTCCCATTATGGGCATTGAATCCTCAGCAAAAGTAACATTAAGTAGTGTGTTAAGAGTGAAATGAACACAAAGGTAAAGTTATCTTCTTTTGTCTTTAAAAAGTTTAGATTCACTGCTAGGCTTGGTCATGGTTCTTGATTTTGTAGAACCAGAGTGGGGGGAACACAGTTAATGGGCTAAGGAGCTTGGTTTGAGAGTTTAGAGAGACCATAAAGAGGCCTTAGAAGGTTGCCAAGTGCCACTCGCATACGCTAATTCTGAACCTAGGGCAATTAATAGTTTGGAATTTTATTCGATAATTGACAAGGTCTAGGTTAACCTAAGTTTTAATCTTGAATATCTAAACTCTATTAAGTTAAATAGGCTATTACTCAAATTTTATAGAATGTTAGGGATTTGGCACAATATATAGTCCTGCTTTTTGAAAATTAAAATGAGAAAGTAAAGTGGGGATAGGACTTTGGAAATGAAGGATGCATGAAGCGAGTATATAACCCAGTCTGAGAGTTTAACAAAAGCCTCCTGGTGACTTAAACCATCTGAACTAAGCTGTAAAGGGTAAAGAAAGTAAAGCAGTCAAGAAATGCAGGGAAGGCATTTCAGGCAAATGTAAATATATCCCTCTTCCCCAGTAAATACAAATGAGCAATGTTATAATCGAATTTGGAGTAAGGAAGAAGCAAGAGAGATGAGATCAACTAGCACTAGCAGGTACAAGGTTATGACAAGATCATGGAGGATTGCAGACAATCTGTGCATCTTAGCTTTATTGCGTGGAGGTCCGGGAGACATTAATGCATTTAAGCAGAGCGCTACCAGCTCTTCATGTCCATAGATAAAACACTTGACTGGTGATGTGGAAAAAAGATTTAAAGACCAAAATCATGTCGACATTAGGAACAGTTAAGACAATGTCACGGTGACACAGAAATGACATTTTAAGTCCCTAAATTAGAACAGTAGTGAATGAGAGTGGAAGACTAATTTTTTTAAAGTGAGAGTTTTACCTTCTCAAAAACAAAGGACTGATGGGTGTAATGTATATACATATATTACATATATACACACTCA
>NW_011888802.1:4251234-4260722 GCF_000151845.1 Pteropus vampyrus | reverse complement strand
ACATTACTCTTTCTTAACCATGCTTTGCCCCTTTCCCCTTATACATCTCTAAATAAATAGATATGTTAATAAAAAGAATGATGTAAAATAGATTTTTTTAAAAACATTCTCTCTGAGTAGGAATGAGTAAACTGTGTTTCGTGGACAAAATTTGATCTGCTGTCCATCTTTTTAATAAAGTTTTATTGGAACATAGCCTTGCTCATTCATGTGCTACGATGGCACTGTATGGCACACATAGCTTAACATATGTAATATCTGGCCATTTACAGAAAATGTTTGCTTCTCCAAATGAATATGCAAGGACTATGTTGCTATGAAATAACATGACAATGTTTGTGAAATTAGATGTGATAGAATATGGCCAGGTGCACACTATTGTTAAACTCCTAAAAAAGAAAGTTTCAAAATGAGAGAAAAAGGTTGGCCTTTAGGAGAGCCAGAGTGTTGTCCATTGGGTCAAAAATATATTTTAAAATGCCTCTTTTATAGTTTCATCTGTTATCATTTAATATTATTTCTGAATCAGTTCTTTAGATGATACAGAAAAGTTAGAATGACTTACATGATCTGACATGTTGAAAGATGCTAGGAAAAGCACTCTTGGCATAAGGAGGAACATTTCCTAACAAAATAAAACAGTTTATTGAAAACATAATTAACTTTGAATCTCTATATTCTTTGAGTATGTGACAGCTTCTGCCTTGTGAAAACATTCTTTTTTTATTTTCAGTGCTGAAAGTTTTTTGCATCCTTCACAGTACTGCTGCAATAATGGATAGTGAGTGCAGGATTTCTTCCTCATGTTTCCTTGCTGGTGTCAGTATTCATTGTGAGATGGGCCGCCATGTGTGGGCAATTGCAAACATAAAGGAACTTCAAACTCTTTGATATCATTACATGGAATTGTCAGTGATAATCAACAGATATTTTGTTTCAGATAATTTTTTTTTACAATATATTTTCAGAGAATCGAACACACTAAATTAGTATCACATCTATTAAATGTTTGGCATTTGTCTGATCAGATTCAGTTCATGCGTTATAAAATACTCATGTGGAAGAATTATATGCCTCTTTAAAGCACTGTTTATAGATGATGAAACACAGAGCCAGTTTGGAAATAAAACATTGAATCCTGAAATTTTAAGGAAATACAATGGAAGATTTAGTTACTGTTCTTATGCATACAAAGCGACAGAATGCACAAATATTGGGCAATGGTTGTGAAACTTGATATCCTGGAGCCTCAAGATTTTAGAGACATATATAAACAGGAGCAATAGCTCAGATTCATCCTCTGCTTCCTTAACAAGAACTCAACTTTATACGTCTGTTTGATACTATAGATTCTATATAAAACTTCATTTGAAAAATCAGTGTTTACCACCAAAATATGTGTGAATGTCACTGCTAGAGGTTATTGAACAAGATCATTTAATAAAGAAAATGGTAGCAATGTCAGAGTTTACAGTTGAGTGATCCCCCTTTACTTTTCAACCTAAACAAACCTTTGCAGAAATAGTTATATCAAAGAGTATGAGAAATTAATGTTTAGCCAGTCTCAGTGACCCAGTTGGCTAATTAGCAAGGTAATGAGTGAGGAATTACATTTATACTCCCAGAGTAAATAAATGCAAAAATAATAATAACGATACCTTTATTAAAATGACAAAAATAGAATTAAAGATCTTTGACAAATTTTATGAGTTATAAATCAGGTCATATAACCCAAACTTTTCAGCTTATAGATAAAGATATTAAAATCTAAGAATTTTCACGATTACTGTCAGAAACAGGGCCAGAAAATAGGCCCATGACCACTTTCACAAAGTTTACAGTAGGAAGCAAATTAGATTAGGACTCAAAAAAAGCTAGTTTGATGTTTAATAGCTCTATAAACTTGAGCAACTGAACATTTCTGAATATCACTTTAATCATCTCTCTAGCATCAGTAATTCCTGATGATAGCATAGTGTTTTTGTCTTCTTTCTTTATAGTCACTTTCCTATTTATCTTATCTGGTCTGGTGCTTTTAAATACCAGGTATATATAAATGTTTTCCAAATTACATATCCAGCATAAGTGTCTGCAGGGAATTATTGATCAGCTTTCAAGAAGTTTCCATGGGGATATTTTATAGATATCCCCAAATCATACATAAAATTGAATTCTTCACTTTCTTCCTCTTACTTGTTCTACTTTCGAGTTTCCCATATTTGTTAATGGATATTCTTTTCTTCACAGTTGCAGAGCTTAAAAGCCTTGGAGTTGTTCTTAACTGTACTCTTTTTCTCACACTCTGCATTTAATCTCTCAGACGACATAGGTGACTCTACTTTTAAAATATATCTAGAATCAAATCAGTGTTCTCTCCCACCAAGGGCATCATAATGGTCCAATTTATTATAATCTCTTTCCTTGATCACTTCGATAGCCTCAAACTCTTCTTTCTGTTTCCTTGCTATACATTGTAGAGGGTGCTGCTGTGAACTGCCTAGGTCTCTCCTTCAGAATGAATACATTCATTTCCATTTCTGCTGTATATGTTGCTTGTTGACAGGTCTTAACTGAAATCTCCTTTGAATATCTCCTCAGCTAAAGGTGAGTGACTTCATGAGAATAGGCCTCCTCCTTGGGGTTTATGTGCACCACCAGTTCAAACCATTTAAGCAGAGACATCCCAGTTCCACAGCATCCTGCATCAGCTGAGATCATTGCTCATAGCATTTGATGCTAATAGCACTTGAAATTCTTTCTCGCCCCAATTCCGATTTTCTCACTCCTCGCTGGTGTTGTTCTTGACGCTGCTCCTCAGCAGACATCCTGCAAGCAGTACTCCATTTGAGGGGGTAAGTTTCCTGGGGGAATTTGACATGCAATTTTTTTTCCACATCGGTCTGAAAATTAGCCTAGAGAGAGAATCTTTTAATATGGTGTTAAGATGTTGTAATTCCTTACGACCCTATGATATTCATTCACTTTATTTCAAAGTAGAAGCTGAACTGGACAGCCATATGACATTTTCCCCTGCCCAGCCTTCTACTTCCATCCATGAGCTGCTCTGATTTCATCTTCAAGTAGTCATTCTTGCTCCCTTGATTACAGCTATACTGGCTTCATTGCTGTTCCTCTAACACAGGGGTCCCCCAATGCTGGGGCCACAGGCCAATACTAGTCTGTGGCCTGTCAGGAACCTGGCCGCACAGCAGGAGGTGAGAGATGGGCTACGCAGCAAAGCTTCATCTGTATTTGCAGCCGCTCCTCAGTGCTAGCATCACTGCCTCAGCTGTACCTCAGATCATCAGGCATTAGATTCTCATAGGAGCACTGGTCTCTGGTGCCAAAAAGGCTGAGAACTGCTGCTTTAACAGATCAAACTTATAAAGTCAGGTCTTACAGCATTTGTATGTTATTTTCCTTTGCATGAAACATTTTCCCCCTAAATAGATGCAAACCTTTCTTCTTTGCTGCTTTCATTGTTTCTTCTAGTGAGGTCAACCCTGACTACCTTATTAAAAATTGACACCCAGGCCAGCTCTTACCAGTCTCTACATAGAGATATGGATTTGTTTATTTCTAGACCTCTGGTACATTGTAGCAGTAGGTGTTCATTAATATTTGTAGATGAATGAATGATCGAATGAGATACCTTATTCCTAAGGATGAAAACACTGTGATGCTTTCTGCAAATATTTTTACTACTGGTAAGTAATGTCAATAATGTCAATTGCATATGTATGTATATAGCCCATAATAATGTATGTTTACCTACTCAAACTATTTAGAATTTTCCAGTAGCAGAATTTTAATCTTCTTTTTTCCGTAAGTTTGATCTCTGTCCTTAAAATATCATGTAGTGGTTTCTAGCTGTTCCTAAAATAAATTCAAAGTATAGGTTATAGCCAGATTAATAATCAAAATATCCAAAAATTTCTTAAATTAATTATTGGAGAAAATAACAAACTTTAAAGCAACAATCTACCCACATACCAAAAAGCTCAGCCTTTTGTTTAAGTATTCCCTTTGGTGGCTCCGAGAAAATAAAACTGGCCTTGATTTTGTTTTTTTGACCAGGAATTATTTAAATTTTATTTAATTGTCAAATTTATTATTTTTAAATTTCCAAGTGGTGGTTAAAGTGTAAAAGTCCTGAGGAGGAGCTATTTATTATACTAAAATATAATAAATGTTTTTAGTTTTGGATACATTGAATCTTAAATAATAAAGATGTGAGCCTCTCAATTTGGAGTCCTACTTCTACACTTTGAACTAATAAAATTAGCAAACAGGTATCAATAAATGAGAAACTTAAGAGAGACTCAGAAAGAGGGAAGTTAGATAAAGTTTTTTCAAGTTATAATTTTTTCGTCTACTTTTTGGTTTTTATTAAGGTAAAATATTCTTGTAATTCAACTTTTAAAAGGCTTAGAAAATATGAAGTAAGAACTCTTGTTTCCTTTCCTGTTTATGAGACACCCAATTCACTTCCTAAGAGGCAAAATTGTGACACGTTCTTAGGTACCCCTTATATATCTATAGATATTTAAGCAGATCTGTGTATGTATTTTTCCACCTGACCCCTTTTTAAACACAAATGGCTGCACACCACATACATTGTTCTATATCTTGCTTTTTTTACTTATCAACATATTACGAAGATTATTCCCTAATTATATATAAAAAACGGTCCTTAATATTTTAATGAGATTTTAATTACACTTAGTGCGTGTTTATAAATATACAGACACACACTGTAATTTATTTGATGTGTTATTTAGGAAATTTGTAGTATTTCCATATTTTCTGTTACAAGAAAATACTATAGTAAATAATATATATTTCTCACTTGAGAAAGTATATATAGAGAAACAAAGAGAAAAAAATTCTATAAATAGAATGGCTGGGTTCAAGAGAATGGCATTTATCATTAAAAAAAAAAGATTTATAAAAGCTCTCCATAAAATGCTTATTATATTCATATTCCACTAGCAGTGCATGAGAGTGCTGGTATAACCATGCCCTTGTTTGGAAAGGCAGTAATAATAAGTCCATAAAAATAAAATTGTCCAGATGAGTAGAATTGGTTGTCTGAGATGACTAGAAATATAAGAAAAGGAGGGATTAAGAGATGAACTAAAGTAAATATAAAACTAAAGAATATTTTTAAACTTCAGGAAACCTAGCAGTACACTCCTAATCCTATATAGAAACAATGAATTGAAACCTGATTATGGCATCATGTATATGTTGAAAGATTAGCAAAATTCTAGAGTTACAGATATTCATTGACAACTCAATTATAGCCATCCATGTAATCTGACAGTGGCTGTTGACAGTACATACTAAGGACTCTTTTTCAGAATCCCTACGTTATCTGAAATATTCACAGAAACCATCAAGAGAGGGCTGTTAGTAGTTACTAGATAACTTTCCTCTGAACTAAATAGATTGTACAGATGTGACTGGGAACTATAAAATACCAGTGCTCTGTGGTTTACCTTAGATTTTGAAAAGAACAGCTTCTAAACTTTATCATCTTCTTAAACCAGGCAACCTTTGATACCATGTGTATATACCTTGATAAAACAGCAAGTTACATTTTTATCTGCTTCTGTTTTTCTTTTATTTGGTTTGGAAGCTTGAGTATTAGTCTGGTTTCTCGGTCTAATGTCACTTTTCATAGTTGTATCCTATGGCTTTAAGCTCCCCAGGCATTTTCAAAGGAAAAAAAAAAGTAATTTTAATTTGCTACAGTTAACTGTGTATGAGGACACTGTTTTATTGCAGAAATGTTGTTTTACCTAAGGGAAAATTCTACTGCAATGAGAGATAACATGACCCCCCTGTAGACACTTGAGAAATTTGTAAAACATGTGAGACAACAAAAAGACAATATAATTACAAAATATTATTATCACAAAGATATTTCAGTTTAGCAACAGTATCAGTAATATCCATTTTGGTAGAGCATTACCTTTTTGTTGATTTTACTTTCTTTGATATTATTGAGATGAGGAGTTTAATTCAGTTTCCAAACTTACAAAATGAAAAATACATAAAATGAAATACAAAAAGAAGTTAAAAATGTACAAATACATTTTTATATAGTCTTTTAAAAATTATATTCTTCAGTGTACTACATGTTTAATAATTTTTATTGTTATAGTATTATATGCAAAGTTAAAAATTATCTTCATTTTTCGCAGTTATTGACAACATTAAATTAATTTGAGTTGTCTAAAAGACCTTAAGTATATGTAACAGTATCATCTTCCTTTCTGTGCTGTCCTGCTTCCTCAGTTTGGGTAAGAATCTCATTGTTCTAGCAGGACCCTTTGGAAATAATGGTGTGAGCCATTGTGAAAATTCAGTGAAGATGATTAAATGGCTATTACTTCTGTTTGCTGAAGGTAAAAGGAGTTAAAAGTGATTTTCTCTATGGCTAGGAAATGATGGATGGTAACACTGAGCAGATAACACTTATAGAACCTTTACTACCTGCCAGACAGTGGCATTATTGACTCATTTACTCTCCATAGGATCCCATGGAGTAGGCATTACTATTGTCATCAGTGTTTTACTGATGAGAAAAAGGAGGCACAGAAATGGTAAGCAACTTCCTCGAAGTCCTAGAGAAGCAAGTGATGGAGCTGGGGCTTAAATCCAAATATAGTCCACTTTAGAGTCTCTGCATAATGACCAATGGGGAAGTGTCACAGCAAACTTTTGTGGGTTCTTTTCTAAAATACCTTTTGGTACTGGGAAATCTGGAGAACTTTCCCTATTAGAGTCCCTTCTGCTTATCTCAGTTTTAAAGTTCCTGTCAAATTTGGGGAGCAATAATGTGTGAAATCATGGTATTTTACTGTGATTTCGATAAATATAGTCAAAATAAGTCCTGGATTTTAATGACAGTTGAGTATCATTCAGTTTTTTTTAAAATAATAACTCAGGTGGTTTAAACTAAAATATGAATGTTTCACTTGAACAAAGTATAAAATAAGCAAAATTAGGTTAAATTTAGCAAATAAATTTCCACTAATGTCTCTTTGCAAATTTTACATAAAGTGGAGTCAATGTTCCTTATCTATTCTGATAATGGTCCTCATTATCCATTAGATAAATTTTATTGTTTATCATTTCTTTCCTTAATATTAAGTTAGTCTTAAATAAGGCTTTCTCTTAGTGCTATAATAGTCCAACACTTATATTAAGAGTATACATGTGACACAATATTCATTGCTTTTTATTTGAAGTGATGTTCTTAAACAATAGCTGCAGGTTTTCCCATAACCTAATTCATTAGGAAATAAGTTGTAATGTTGTAATTAAATGCACTTTAAGATACTATTTACAAATACTATGCATGTAGGTTAAATATAAGTATGTTATGTTTGTATATTTGTAGCATTTTTGAGGTTGATTATTTGAGAAAATTGAATTTTGTGGCAAATGAGCTTTTACTACCTGGGAAGTATATAATTTAAGGGTAATTATTTTTTTACTAATTTGCCAACTTAAAAAATAAAGTCCCAAAGGAAAGTGCATCTACTTTTTTTATTTTAAACATATTTTCCTATGTAAAAAGTCTAAAATAAAATAGATAATATTAAAACAAATCTGGAGATGGTTAACTATAATTTAATCAATCAAGCCAATACATAATTAACTTAGGTATTTCTGTTGTTTTGTATAAGCTTGGGATTTTGTATTTTCATCTAAAAAAGTCAAGTGAAGCAAAGCATACTATGTCACATGCTACTAAAATATTTTCCCCTACTTTAGTTTTGTAAATGGAATGTTTTAAAGTTGTTAAAAGAGTCAACACGTAGCTTTGAAATTTCTGCTGTTTTTCAGTGAATAATAATAATAGTTTAACTTGTTGAATTCCAGGAACTGTCATAAGGCAGAGGTCTTGATAGAGTGCTTTTGAAACAATCAACTTCAAGTCATTGGCTTAAATGACTGAGAAATAAGATAAATATATTGCATCTAGAGATGTCATATGTTTCTAAATATTAGATGACCAGATATTATTGTATATTTAACATTTCAGAAGTACACTTGGTGAGGATAAAAGCTGGATATTAATTAATTTGGCTTCAGAAGGTTTGGTTTGCTAGAAATGCATGTTATTATCTGTCTTAGGCAAACTACAATAACCCCTAAGCCTGTCAGAGGGGTTAATTATTTGCCTGTTATTATGTCTGTAATACCATGGACATGAAAGGTGTTTGTGAATATAAAGTAAAGTAACATCCTAGAAAATGCCTAGAACAATGCCAGAAAAAGAATAGAGGTTCAGACAATATTTGGTGAATCTAAATTGAGGAATGAGGAATCTGGGACACTAAAATTAATGACTTTTGCCTGCTTCACAAATTTGTCTGGGACATTATATATAGATAGATATAGATATAAATATATAGACATATATATTTCATGTAGAATGGTTTATTAGATAACATTTTTGATAAGGTCACTGGAAAATTACATGGCCTAGGCAGTAGTTCCTTTTTTGAAAATAATTTACAGAGAGACTAAGCTTTCAATTCCTTATTGGAAAGAAGTATTTTCAATAAGAGTGATGAACAGCCAACATCTTTGTAATATTTTATCTTCAATTCCACTTTTTCTTTTTCCCATATATATGGATATTACTTCAAGAGAGGAGAGTTAACTCTGTGATGTACTCTAAGCTTTCTTTTAAGCTTCGGTTTGACTTGGGACGCAGTAAAAAAACAGACAAAATAATAACAGTAAAGAGGAGGAAGGGCGTGTAGTCAGTAAGATTAAACAAGATTTAATTACCGCAAAGTGAATTGTTCAGCTCTACCATTGAGAATTGTCTATTATTTTTTAATACCTGAGGTGTTGAGGACATTAGATGTATCACAGGCTCAGCATCTTAGGTGGATATAATTGTATTCATCCACAGAGTGACTTATCTTAGTAACAAGAAATTATAGTACTTATAGTTTTAGGTGGCTTTTGAAAGGAGAAGTTAACTAAATGAGATTTTAGTTGAAATGGTCCATAAGTATCTCATGAAGAAGATTCTAAAGGGATGAGAAAGTGATGGAATACCTTTAGGTATCAAAAGCTATGAGGAAATTTGCATGAATAAAATCAAAATGTAAGGTTAATGTGAATTTTTTCATTAATCTTTTCACATGGCCCACTATAAAAAAAAGTATACTGTATAACAAATCTTCACTGTACATTAAACAAATACCTGCTGTTTTCTTTACTTGTCATCTCTTGGAATCTGAAATGAGTGGACTTTTAGGCTGTAGTTGTAATTGAATAATGATTGTAGTCTTTTGAAAAGTTAATGAACTAAAATTTCTATTTATCTCAAACTTTTTTTAGTGATATATCTAAGTTGTTTTAACAGAAACCCATGTTGTACTAAAAACTTAAGACAGAAATGTCTCAATTGAAATTATTTAGGCTGGGCAGAAAAGAATGAGAAATGTTTAAGT
>NW_011888802.1:4236742-4250372 GCF_000151845.1 Pteropus vampyrus | reverse complement strand
CCATCAGGAAGAATTTCATGCTTTAAAAACTATGGATAGTTTACATATGTTTACTTACTTTATAGTAAAATATTGAAAATGGTATGAAAGTAGAATAAAATTAATAGAAAACAATCTGAAACATGAAAAAATATATTTTCATCCTTCATACATTTCAGGAAATAATAAACATTAATAGAATAAACTTGATTAGTTTTTTATAAATAAGCACTTTTGGGACTGATAAATATATAATTTATAAAGAATATACTTACAGTGATGACCAGTTAAGAGATTTTTTATTGTCATTCTTACACTGTGTGGGACTACAAATAATGTTTAAGGTGCAAAGGGGAGAGAATGTGTTGAAAAGTACAAATTACAAAGTCTTTTTCTGGCTTAAGAATGTTAAGTTCTCTGAAAGAATAAATGAGAAATAGTAGGAACTGATTATTTAAATGCAATGCCTATTGAGAGTATTAATTAATTATGAAAAGAATATTCCATCACACACTCATTGACTTCAGTCAGCATCAATTCAAGGACTTATTGTTGAGGACTTGAGAAGGACAGACATCAAGGAATTTCAAATCCTGTATTTTTTTCATGGTAAATGGAAATAAAAAAATAGAAGGGAAAAATGTCTTGCATTCTAATATGCAGTTTATGGATTTGCTTTAACATTTAAAATGGTATTGTTTTGGTAGACGTCAGGTACTTTTTTTTAAATCTGGTTCAAGCTTTTTTTTTTACAATTAAAACATTGATTTTGTTACTTAGTCTATAGTTAAAATAGAAACACCAAAATATTTCTTCACTTTAGGATAGCTATATTAGATAACGCTAAACAACATTCATATTTCAGAAAATATAACAAATAAACAAATGCTAAGGTAAACAAGAAGATAAAGCAATTCTCTTAGATCTGTGCTGTGTTAGAATAATGCCCTCACACCATGTGCAATGATCTCATTCCAAAAACATACGAATATTACATTACATAGTAAAAAGAACTATGCTGATACAAGGGCATCGACCTTAAAATAGTGAGAGTCACCTGAACTATCCAGGTGGGCCCAATCTAATCAAATGAGTCCTTACAAGCCGAGAAATGTCTTCAGCTGGAAGAAGAAAAGAAAGGCACAGATTGAGCAGAAAGAAAGCTGGAGAGATTAGAAGTCTGAGAGGGAGTCCACCTACCATTGGCAGGAGGAGGGGGTGGCACAGAGGTATTGAAGACACGTGAAGGCATGGGAATAAATGCAGGCAACCTCTAGAAACAACCGAGGAGTAGCAATGACGTGGGTCTCAGGTCCGGAACCCAGGCCTCCACAACCGGAATGAATTTGGAAGCTCCTTCCTTCTCAGAGCCTCCTGAAGGGGACACAACTTGGCTGACACCACTTCTGGCCATCTGAGACCCTAAGGAGAGAACCAGCTGAGCCCATCTGGATTTCTGACCTACAGAGGTTAGTTAATAAATGTGTTGTTTAAGCTGATAAATGTGGAAATTTGCTAAATCATCAAAAGAAAAGTAATACAGTAGTATAAAGCTCTATCAGAGAATTGTTTCTACTTAAATTGTTTCTACTTAACCATTTCACTAATGTTAAATGGTCAAAAGTTTGAAACATACTCAAAAGCATTATTAAGATTGTGTATAAATTCTAATATTAGTATGAAGAATGAAAGAAAAGCATCTTTACACATATTAAAATAATTTTTAATACAAGCATGGGTACAGTATATTTCAATATTCTTTCAAATGTGAAATTAGGGAAACTAATATTCAAATCTGCGTGTGAGTAGAAAACTGTGAAGCTGCCTGGTGTCCAATTTGTTGTGATGACCCATTTAAAGAGTCTGATGTAGAAAACCTGGAATGCAGAGTCAGATCTTAGGAAACCTCCACTCCAGGGTGACTCATACCTAAGCCTCTTCTAAGTTGGTGCTATTAGTGAAGCTGCTCAGTTGACCTGACATTGTAGAAAAGTTATTTCCTCGCTTCATTCTAAATAGGAAAAAAATATTTTCAGGGTTCTCTTTATTCATTTAATGTCCAAGTGAGAATCCATAAACTCTTACCATTTTTGGACATATAACAGCAGAAAACTTTCTGCCTCATTGCTTATTACAACTATCTTGCTTTTTGTGTTTCAGAATATTTCTAAGAGCACACAACCTTACCATTGCAATTTTAAACTTGTTTTCTTTTCATGTTCCCTATCTAGTTGCCTAGATTCCAAGTTCATCTCTCAGTTCTCCCAGTAGGCTCTGATGAAAAGGTAAATCTGAAGAAAAAATACATATAAGAATATAAATTCATTCTGTGACAATGCTAAAAAATAACTTACATAATATTTTAAACTGTCAATTTAAAATATGAAGGCGCCTTAACCTGAGAACATTTGAGAGATAAGGACATAATTGACCAAAGAAAAAAATTAGATTTAAAATACAAAATATATTTTTTAAAGATATTGGGAATAACAGGTAGTCCTTATTAACTTAAATAATAAAATGGCAAATTTTAGAGAATGCTAAATTATTCAGATGAAATCAATTAGGTAGCCATATTAACCCTTGTATATGTTATAGCTACAGCATACCTATGACCTGAAAAAAGGATAACGAACCTCATATTTTATCATCCAAAATAATACTTTGGTCTTGAATTGACTTTTGTTCATTGGATTTGTAAATGGAAGTAACAACAACAATAACAATAGTAATAACATTTTGTTTAATGCAGAAGGTCATTTTTTGAAAATAATAAAAGTTAATTAAAAATAGAATTTTGGGTTGTAGCTCAAATATAGAGAACAAATAGCATATTAGTATTTTAAGGCCAAAAACAGATCAGTAGAATCAATATATATCAATCAGTCTGATGTAATTTAATTGTTATGAATTTAAATATCTGCAAATCATAAAATGTGGTAGTTATCTGAAGATAAGATTCTGAATCTCCAATATAAAAAATTCATTAAAAACAGTAACAAAAGAAGAAAAAAACTAATTTGGAATTATGTAAAGGAAATAAGTCAATTGCTAAATATGAAGTCATTTAAACATATGCTTTGCTCTTATCAAAATCATTATACTTTAAATAGAATAGTTAATAAGACAAAAATAGATATGCTGAGTGATAAAATTTAATTCAGATAGCAATAAGAATGCTTGACTTATATTTTAAAATATTAAATTTTAATGGTGTTTTTAAGCTTGTCCCATGTTTTTGTATAAGATTCTGTTAGACAATAGTGATACCATGAAAAAAATCTAAATACTTTAAAATACTTCCTACTAAAAGTCATAAACAATAGAATATAGCAAATTGCCTATTAATATGATACATGCTGTTGTGACTCATACGTAAACTCAGTGATGGTTAGTTTTCTTTGTAGTTCTCTAGGCTGTAGTAACCAGCTATTTAATCAAACACTAATCCAGGTGCTGCTGTGAAGATAAATGTGGTTAGTAGCTACATGATCAGTTTACATTAAGAAAAGGGGGAATACTCTCAATAATATGGGTGGGCCTCATTCAGTCATTTGAAAGACCTTAACAGCAAAGCCTGAGGTGTCCCTAAGAGATTCTGCATCAGGCCTGCAGCATCAACCCCTGCTGGAGTTTCCAGCCTGGTGGACTGCCCTATAAATTTCAGATTTGCCCACCCCCAGGATCATGTGAGCCAATTTCTTAAATCTCTTTACATATGAAAAGATAGATAATAGTTCATTGATATAAGATAGAGTCTATTGGTTCTGTTTCTCTGGAAAAACCTGATTGACACAGCATCACATAAAAATTAGAGACATTCGGTAATACTGCGATGTTATTTTTGATACCTAGAAATAGAATTTACAGAAGCCGTTTCTAAATTCAGATTTCTGCATTTATTCTATTGTTTTAATACTCCGACTGATATAATGCATATAATCCTAACTGAGGGTTTTCTCATAAGCACCAGTTTCCATAAAAAGAAATTAAATAGAGCATTAGAAGTAGAGCTAAAGTTTTCATTTATTTTTTTGTCTAGTGCCTACATTTCCTTGGGCTTTTCTAACTACTTTTGTCTGAGTTTGCTTGTTTTCTATGTCTCTAAGTGGATTCTTGTTTGTGATTAATACTTAGCCTGCAAAAGTATCTGGACCTGTTTATTCTGTGGTTATTTTGGTAAATTTTTTCATTGTAAATAATGATAACCATGTGCTCCATACTAACAGTAAAAGAAATTCATTGTATATAATACCCAATGATTAAATATTGTCACGTTACTATTAATTGAAATAATGAAATGCAAAGATACTTTTTTACTCTTTTAATACTGTAGTTTTAAACAACCAAACTCTTCATTTCTTTTTCTTTCTTTCATTTCTCTTCCCTCTTCTAAAATCAAGTAACAATGGGAGGTGAGACTAATATATTATTGTTGGATTTGAAATAAGTAGTTAGCAGCCAAGAATTAAGTCAGTTGATACATAAGCCCATATTAATAAAATGTTCCTTTTGGTACCTTGTGATTCACGTGAGTCTATCTGCCACATAATTAGGAACACACCTGAATAGAGCTAAGATAATCAGTTTCAAGAAAAATCCCAGAGTTTCAGATGTTTTAGAAAAACCGAAAAACTGGGGCAAAATATCTGTAGCATATACAAAGCAACATTGAAATTTGTGCAGTATATTTTGTTCCTTTCTATAAATACATAAACTTATTTTCAAGTCACATTATAGAATTAAGCTCCATGAATTAATTTAGTGAAGGATACTTTAGTTAGTTTAAAAATTCAAATGAGCAGCTAGTATGAGGCCATAAAACAAGTCGGTTGGTTAGTTGAGGTAAATTTTGGTATTATATGTGTAATAGATTTTAGAGGTACGGATTGCCAAAATATGAATGCGGTAATATTTTGAATGATTGAAGTATAAATAATGTATCAATTAAGCAGATATCTTTTTCTATATGTAAAAACTAATTGCAGATAAAATGTATATATTTTAACATTTTTAAATATATATTTTAACTTTTTTCTTAGAAATAACTTCCACATACTAGCAGACATTTTATACATATTTATCCTCTATTGTTCAGCACAAGAAATGACCCTCATAAGTACCTTATATTAGCAAATGCAAATTATGTTATTTATATTCAAATAAGAAATCAGTTTAGAAAATTTAAAAGCAAATATAGTACAACAATTTTCTGAAAAACCCTGAGTTAAAAATAAAATTAAATTATCACAATGTTATCCCCTAAGTTTGTTTGATATTAAAGTTTATTCATGATGATCTCAATATATGACAATGCTAAAAAATAACTTACATAATATTTTAAACTGTCAATTTAAAATATGAAGGCGCCTTAACCTGAGAACATTTGAGAGATAAGGACATAATTGACCAAAGAAAAAAATTAGATTTAAAATACAAAATATATTTTTTAAAGATATTGGGAATAACAGGTAGTCCTTATTAACTTAAATAATAAAATGGCAAATTTTAGAGAATGCTAAATTATTCAGATGAAATCAATTAGGTAGCCATATTAACCCTTGTATATGTTATAGCTACAGCATACCTATGACCTGAAAAAAGGATAACGAACCTCGTATTTTATCATCCAAAATAATACTTTGGTCTTGAATTGACTTTTGTTCATTGGATTTGTAAATGGAAGTAACAACAACAATAACAATAGTAATAACATTTTGTTTAATGCAGAAGGTCATTTTTTGAAAATAATAAAAGTTAATTAAAAATAGAATTTTGGGTTGTAGCTCAAATATAGAGAACAAATAGCATATTAGTATTTTAAGGCCAAAAACAGATCAGTAGAATCAATATATATCAATCAGTCTGATGTAATTTAATTGTTATGAATTTAAATATCTGCAAATCATAAAATGTGGTAGTTATCTGAAGATAAGATTCTGAATCTCCAATATAAAAAATTCATTAAAAACAGTAACAAAAGAAGAAAAAAACTAATTTGGAATTATGTAAAGGAAATAAGTCAATTGCTAAATATGAAGTCATTTAAACATGCTTTGCTCTTATCAAAATCATTATACTTTAAATAGAATAGTTAATAAGACAAAAATAGATATGCTGAGTGATAAAATTTAATTCAGATAGCAATAAGAATGCTTGACTTATATTTTAAAATATTAAATTTTAATGGTGTTTTTAAGCTTGTCCCATGTTTTTGTATAAGATTCTGTTAGACAATAGTGATACCATGAAAAAAATCTAAATACTTTAAAATACTTCCTACTAAAAGTCATAAACAATAGAATATAGCAAATTGCCTATTAATATGATACATGCTGTTGTGACTCATACGTAAACTCAGTGATGGTTAGTTTTCTTTGTAGTTCTCTAGGCTGTAGTAACCAGCTATTTAATCAAACACTAATCCAGGTGCTGCTGTGAAGATAAATGTGGTTAGTAGCTACATGATCAGTTTACATTAAGAAAAGGGGGAATACTCTCAATAATATGGGTGGGCCTCATTCAGTCATTTGAAAGACCTTAACAGCAAAGCCTGAGGTGTCCCTAAGAGATTCTGCATCAGGCCTGCAGCATCAACCCCTGCTGGAGTTTCCAGCCTGGTGGACTGCCCTATAAATTTCAGATTTGCCCACCCCCAGGATCATGTGAGCCAATTTCTTAAATCTCTTTACATATGAAAAGATAGATAATAGTTCATTGATATAAGATAGAGTCTATTGGTTCTGTTTCTCTGGAAAAACCTGATTGACACAGCATCACATAAAAATTAGAGACATTCGGTAATACTGCGATGTTATTTTTGATACCTAGAAATAGAATTTACAGAAGCCGTTTCTAAATTCAGATTTCTGCATTTATTCTATTGTTTTAATACTCCGACTGATATAATGCATATAATCCTAACTGAGGGTTTTCTCATAAGCACCAGTTTCCATAAAAAGAAATTAAATAGAGCATTAGAAGTAGAGCTAAAGTTTTCATTTATTTTTTTGTCTAGTGCCTACATTTCCTTGGGCTTTTCTAACTACTTTTGTCTGAGTTTGCTTGTTTTCTATGTCTCTAAGTGGATTCTTGTTTGTGATTAATACTTAGCCTGCAAAAGTATCTGGACCTGTTTATTCTGTGGTTATTTTGGTAAATTTTTTCATTGTAAATAATGATAACCATGTGCTCCATACTAACAGTAAAAGAAATTCATTGTATATAATACCCAATGATTAAATATTGTCACGTTACTATTAATTGAAATAATGAAATGCAAAGATACTTTTTTACTCTTTTAATACTGTAGTTTTAAACAACCAAACTCTTCATTTCTTTTTCTTTCTTTCATTTCTCTTCCCTCTTCTAAAATCAAGTAACAATGGGAGGTGAGACTAATATATTATTGTTGGATTTGAAATAAGTAGTTAGCAGCCAAGAATTAAGTCAGTTGATACATAAGCCCATATTAATAAAATGTTCCTTTTGGTACCTTGTGATTCACGTGAGTCTATCTGCCACATAATTAGGAACACACCTGAATAGAGCTAAGATAATCAGTTTCAAGAAAAATCCCAGAGTTTCAGATGTTTTAGAAAAACCGAAAAACTGGGGCAAAATATCTGTAGCATATACAAAGCAACATTGAAATTTGTGCAGTATATTTTGTTCCTTTCTATAAATACATAAACTTATTTTCAAGTCACATTATAGAATTAAGCTCCATGAATTAATTTAGTGAAGGATACTTTAGTTAGTTTAAAAATTCAAATGAGCAGCTAGTATGAGGCCATAAAACAAGTCGGTTGGTTAGTTGAGGTAAATTTTGGTATTATATGTGTAATAGATTTTAGAGGTACGGATTGCCAAAATATGAATGCGGTAATATTTTGAATGATTGAAGTATAAATAATGTATCAATTAAGCAGATATCTTTTTCTATATGTAAAAACTAATTGCAGATAAAATGTATATATTTTAACATTTTTAAATATATATTTTAACTTTTTTCTTAGAAATAACTTCCACATACTAGCAGACATTTTATACATATTTATCCTCTATTGTTCAGCACAAGAAATGACCCTCATAAGTACCTTATATTAGCAAATACAAATTATGTTATTTATATTCAAATAAGAAATCAGTTTAGAAAATTTAAAAGCAAATATAGTACAACAATTTTCTGAAAAACCCTGAGTTAAAAATAAAATTAAATTATCACAATGTTATCCCCTAAGTTTGTTTGATATTAAAGTTTATTCATGATGATCTCAATATACATGTAGGAATGAAATGGTAAATAGTAAATGTTCAGTGACCGTGAATCACTGCATAAAAAGTAGAAATTAAAACACTTTATTTTTGAAATTTTTGTGTGATGTTACTCTACTATCCACACAGTTAACAATTATATATACTCGGAGCTTTAAAAATAATTCAGATTAATGACTTCAATGAAAGTAAAAGTACAACCCATCTTTATGAGAATATGTTAATGGAAGATTTAAAAAAAATGGACTTTATATAAAATAAACTATAACTAAAAATCTAAGCACTCCCTTCAAGTGCTTAGATTTAACATTTATGGAAAGACTATAATGTATTTATGCACAATTTATTTGAGAACAAATGTTACTAATGGCAACAAATAATTTCATATTTCTAGTTTCAGAATTGTTAAATTTTACATATGCTTATTTCCCATTTAGTGCCCAAAATATTTAGATGAGAATCTATAATTATGATTACCTCCATTAGATTGTGTCCAAATTAATTCGTTTTCAATTTGCATTCAAACAGTAACTGTTTAATAAACTGCAGGCACTGTTTTAGGCTGTGGGCATTGGGAAGTGAGAGGTAATGAGATTGAGCAAAGAGAAGAGAAGCCATTGACTGGATTTTGTGCATCCTACAGCCTTTCTTTCACTTGCACTCACAATAAAAAGGTGAGATTGTTGAGGTGATCAGGATAGCTTTTGATTTGAAGCTGTTTATAAACAAAGGTAAAATGCTGCCAGAATCATCACCCCCCCACCCCACCACCACTACCACCCCTACTCTGGTCTGGGACTCAGCCACAATCGTGACAACATGGTCAAAAATGGGTTCTGTCAGAGAAGCCAAGACTACCCTTCCTCCACATGATATCTTCCTCACTATTCAGCATTCAGGTCCACAGAAAACCCAATCAGATTTGTAGAGAAGGGTAGTATAGTCGCAAAAAGTTGAGTGAGTTCTCATCTAATGGCCTTTTAATTTTCCTGTGATGGACAAGGGAGCAAATATTGAAGAAAAGAAATGTGTAAATTAAAGGTTAAGAAATTGGAGTTATTGCAGGGTGGAACTGGGCCCCTGAAGGCGATTAGATACACAGAGACATTAACTTATCCTTCAATTGTTTGCTTCTACTCACAATGCTCCCCAACTTGCATCTGCACTGACTATCTTAACCAGTTTTTATCTCTCCACAGAATAGCATAGAGAGCATAGAAATTCATGGTCCTATTACCCATGCGTTCTGCTAAGTTTGCCTAAATTGTATGCAAAGCAAATTTGGTATAAAAATAACTCCAATGCCGTTCTATGCTAACCATCCCAAATAGTGTTTGCATTACAGAAGCCTTATATTCTTACTTTCATAAAACTATAAGTGGTGGAACTATTGTATGACTGAAATTCAGAGATGAGGAAAACACTGGTTTCCCTTATATCATATTATCTATGGCTGTGATATTGCCCATTCAACTAAGGCCTCCAAGAAATTTTAGGTTTCAGAATATAGCTCAGATTTGGCAAGTAAACTTCATGAATGCTTCCTAATTGATAACTGCATTTTTCTAGCTGTGTAGAGAACCAATTAAAGAATTCTTCTTGACATACTGTCTCAAACAGTTTCTATCAATTCATCAGAATTTGTACTTCAGAAGCAAGCTATTTGACATTTTTCTACCCTTTTCATAGAAAAGCCGAAAGGATTCCACAAAATCGTCTTTGGCTCTAGTAACACAGGCAAATGTTCAAGGACATGTTGCATCTAAAGGGACAGGGATGATTTCATTAGATGACATTCACAAGCACAGTGGGCTTACTGAATTCAAATCAATCCAAGACAGATCTCCACAGAGACTTCTAAAGTCAGAGGTGAATCCAGACTTTATTCTTGTCCACAGGAGTTTCTGTTGGGTCTTTGTGATTCTGGATTTCACACTATTAAGGGTGCATTGAGTCCACTGTCCATCATGACTATAACTTACTCTCCCATATTTAATGTAAAACAAACACGTTTATGTACCTTGGTAAACTATTTGTCTTAAGAAATGAAAGCCTCCTACAAATGTGTATAAAAATTCCATATTACATGTTTTGTTATAGTAGTCTCAAATTAAATACTGTACATCTAGTCAGTGTTAACTTTGTGTGTTCATTCCATGCACAACTGAGGAATTTCTAATGCATAAAAGAGAAAATCAGCTTCATATCTGGACTCAAAATTTCTACGTTTCTCAAAGACATTTTAAATTGAATACAGTTTACATTAATTTTTCATTATATTGGCAATATTTTTTCATATAAATGGGTTTTGTTTTAAGATAGTTATTTTATCAACTTCCATATAGATATGGAGAAATATACTATATATGGATCCATCTGGGAGCTCTATTCTTGTGTATTAAAATATCAGGTTGCATTTTCACTAGTACAACATTGGTTTAATTGTGTTAATTGTTTATATTAAGAATTATATTGTTTATATTAAGAGTTCTGATTATGAATAATTTGATTTTCAGAGAGGCTATGTCCTCTTTGTTTTGCATTTTAAACATGTTTTCCATTATTTCACATTTAATAATCCTATATTTTTTAGGATTACTTTTCAGGGAAATATTATTTAAGTATTTCCTAGTGATACAATGTTATTTTACTCAAAATATTGCCCCTTTTGTAGACTATTACACCCTTCTCTATTTGCTTCTTTTGAATTAAAAAGAACACCTCCTTGACTCCATAACTTGAAGTTACATCACAGAATATAAAATTTGGGTTAGTATGTATCCTCCTTATATGTCATATTATCACTTTGGTATGGCAACAGTGACTGCTTTATAGTCCCTTTATTGTCTACATACATCCCTTAAAACAGAATCATGTGGCAAAAAGCACAGCCATTTTTGAGAATTGTATGTGTTCTGATTCTCACGTGAGGCTTACTTGTCACTGAGTTAGCTAATGTGGGAGTTTGTGAAACTCTAGATGTGTAACATTTACCTGACATATGGAAGCAGTGCTATCTTAAGCAAATTTTACATAAGAAAATAAGACACATAAAAAATGATGATTTTTATTTCATAAGGAAAACCCCCAAATTTTATTAAACAAGCATTTTAAATATTTAGTTGGCCAGAATGTACAAAGCTATTTTGCCAGAAATATTACTTCTGTTAAAATAGTCTATGTAGAATGACTTGTTTGACCAATAGCTTGATGTTACAATTTTGCTTTCATATTCTGTGATGCTGAGAAGAATGTTTAACTTCATAGAGCTTCACTCTTCTTATTAAAAAAAAAAAAAGTGAAAAAATATTGCTAGGAAAATAGTTTAGATTTGTAGTTTGGATTATGGGAAATAAACTGGGGAAAATACATTGTAAGCTGTTACTATGAAAACTGTGAAAAGTTATTATGACATACTTATGCCACAGTACAGTTCCCAGTTTCCTACAAGAGTGCCAGATTTTATATTTTATTCTCTTATTTGTTTTCATTGCTATGTCATATAAATAATTGCATGGGTGACAGAAGTCAGTAACAGATTTCAACAGTTTAGTTCCAGAGATTTATGATGTTTTTTTTTCTCCACAAGACCTATTTAAGAGGCAAAGTAACAAGCACTTCAATCTGTTCCTTTTAATCAATTGTGTTATAAATGCTAAAAACATTTCATCCTTTTAGTCTTATCAGGTGGTGTATTAGACACTAGGGGTATATTGCTGTTTATATATGAAAAGAGGATTAAAGAAATTAGGTATTTAAGAACAGATAGGACATTCTTGCAAAATTATATTTAAAATCTCTTTGTAAATTTTAATTGGAATAAAATGAAAATGTTATTCCATCATTACTCCCTGCCTCATCCACTCTCACTTAAGTTCCTAAGAGAAAATAAACCACATAAATTTTTCCACTTCCACCTCTGAGTAGTTACCAGTTGAAGAATTATCTTTCCATTCCTCTTTTATTCCAACTCTCTACTCTACACCTACCACCCACAAAGGGCACATCATGGCAGGTTTCCTGAGAGTTTTACCCAAATACAAAGAATAAGTGAGATTCAGTGCACCAAAACTTGGGCAAACAGTAGGCTCTCCCTTTGCGAAACCTGCAAACCAAAATCTTTGTCTCTAATCAAGCTGGAAGCCTCATTATATTCTTATAGGATTTTATTTCTCCCACTATTATTGAGTATGACTTTATCATAGCTTGGAAACTCAAACTATTTTCTCCAATTTCTGATGACCTATCATATGATATAAATATATATACATACATATACACACATACCGAAGAATGCATTATTTCATTATGTTTATCTGGAAGCTTTTCCCTATAAGAATGTCCTAACATAATTTTCTAAAAAAAATTAGAGCAGTGAAGTTGCTTGCTTTATTTTTAATCCATTTTTATTGTATCAATTAAAACACTCCATTGTTAAAGACACATAATACTATAATGCTTATTGAAAACTTGCAGTCCTTTGACTACTCTTTTTCCTTCTAAAGCCAACCATTATTTGTTTTATATTTTATTCATTTCCATTTTTTTCACCAAAAAACCTACTCTATTACTTTCTGACTTTTCAATTTTAGACATAATCATTGATTCTTATTATGGAAAACTAGCATTTAGTCAACCTAATACATAACCCACCCCCTCAACCTCACCTACAGGCACACTACTTGTCCCATCCTCTGTACATTATATAACTCTGATATTCAGGCCTTAATTTTTATACATGTTTTATATGGTTATGCTTACATAACATGCACTTAAAGCTTTGGAATCTATATTTTTTTGCTATTTAAATTAATCCAAAAGCGCAAAAGAATTAAAATCTCAGTACAGAGAATGAAATCAGGTAATATCAGGTTAATTTCAGACTAGAGATGGAGGTGTTTCTTCTGCAATTCCTTCTGGTGTGTTCTGAATTCACTCTGGTCTTATTGCTCAGCTCTTATCTTTAGGAAATTTTCTAATAATCTCAGAAATTTCCTTTACTTTTTTTCTTTGAGTTATTGCAACTCTGGTTTTGTAACTTCTTGCTTTCCTGCCTTATTTTGTCACATGACACCACTAGTTGTTCCTGAAAATAATTTGTAGGAGGATTTTTCACTTTTGTGAGAAATTACAAGTTTGAAGGTTTTATTTTATGTTTACAGTTTATTAAAGTTCAGGTTCAAATATACTTACATTGGAATTTTGAAGACAGTGATATATTGATTTCTTTTCAATGTTGCTTTTAATAAGTTTATTGCCAGACCCCTTATGTATGAACTATAACCTTTTTATTCATCTATATACCAATAGAAATAAAGCATTTAGAAAGTTAACATCCCACATGGCTACAAATGACTTATTCAAACAGTTTAAA
>NW_011888802.1:4225226-4236692 GCF_000151845.1 Pteropus vampyrus | reverse complement strand
CAAAAGCGCAAAAGAATTAAAATCTCAGTACAGAGAATGAAATCAGGTAATATCAGGTTAATTTCAGACTAGAGATGGAGGTGTTTCTTCTGCAATTCCTTCTGGTGTGTTCTGAATTCACTCTGGTCTTATTGCTCAGCTCTTATCTTTAGGAAATTTTCTAATAATCTCAGAAATTTCCTTTACTTTTTTTCTTTGAGTTATTGCAACTCTGGTTTTGTAACTTCTTGCTTTCCTGCCTTATTTTGTCACATGACACCACTAGTTGTTCCTGAAAATAATTTGTAGGAGGATTTTTCACTTTTGTGAGAAATTACAAGTTTGAAGGTTTTATTTTATGTTTACAGTTTATTAAAGTTCAGGTTCAAATATATTTACATTGGAATTTTGAAGACAGTGATATATTGATTTCTTTTCAATGTTGCTTTTAATAAGTTTATTGCCAGACCCCTTATGTATGAACTATAACCTTTTTATTCATCTATATACCAATAGAAATAAAGCATTTAGAAAGTTAACATCCCACATGGCTACAAATGACTTATTCAAACAGTTTAAATAAAACTTTAAAATTAGTTTCAGTTTAACCAAAAACTATGAATTTGTCAATTTTTCAGTTTCCTCTTATGCAGAGAGCACTAGCATTTGGAAATGATCAATTTTCTCTTCAATTTTGCATATTTCCTTCCAAATTTGTGCTTAAAAGGCTAGGTAAGTAAAATGAAATGCAAAACTTGGCTTTACATCTATCCTAGCCATTGTATCAAAAGATATTATATCAGAATTTCTGGACTAGAACTGAAGGCAGTCTTTTCTTTTAGAATTTAAGCAGAGTTAAAGTACAGACTATGACTGCCTCTTCATTTGCATTAGCAGAACTTAACATAGGACCTGGCATATAGGAAATATTCTGTGTTAAATGAATTTTATATATGTATATAAATATACATATATAATGAATGAATTATGTAATAGAATCGAATAATATAAAAACTATATACATATACATGCAAATCTTAGTAACATAATTCACTAAAAATAGCATGCTAAAAGTCACCAGTGCTAAAGGATATTTCTGACATCGAGATACATTTTCTGAACACATTAGTAATTTGAAGTTTGTTTATTTCTGTCTTTCCATTAAAATTGTAAGTATACTCTGTGAAACTGGTCAAGTTTCAAAGCTGATATAATATCTATCTCCATTCTTCCAAACTATGATTCTTTTTTTGTAAATATGAAGCCTGCTCTAGGGCAGTTTGAGATATTGAGAACTTGTGTGCTAAATATTTATTTTTTTTCTGCGAACTAAAATAACAGATAAAATAATTAGTCTAATCGAAGATTTTCAGAGGCTTATCTTGGTACTATAATTTTAAATAATAGTTGTCAGGCCGTAGTAGATACATGAATCACCCTGACCGATGTTTTTAGAATTCAAAGATTAAGCTGGTATAAAGCTGGGATAAGACCTATGGATTGTTAATTTATATATTTTAATACCATTAAAGTAGAATTTCCCAAATTTAAGAAAGATACAGTTATTAGATTATTACTGGGAAAGGTTGAAAATGGAAGAGTACTGAATAAATAGCTTCATGACCAGAAGTTATAGGTGTGTTAAAAGGTAAACTGAGGCACACTATACTTTTCCGAGAGTTTATTTGAGCATACACTAGTTGGAATTAGACAGTGACAAACCAAAGATGGTTAGGAGTGCTCCAAGGACAGGAGACAGAGGGGAGATTTTTATAGAGACAGCCTGGAAGCAAAGACATTATTTGATTGGCTATAGCTTAAGCAGTTGCCTTATTTAGGAAAGTCTAGTTGGCTGTTTGTATTTGGTTGCTCTTAAATTTAATTTTCTCAGATTGCAGTGCATTGAGTCTGGCTTAGGTTTTGTTTTGCTTATCTAAGCTACCTAAGCGTTAGAGCTACCTTTTAGTTTAATCACTTTAACAGGTGAGCTTTTTTTTTTCCCCCCATTGAAGAGATAAAAACAGTAAACTGATACTGTTTTTAATTAAGAGAGTATTTTGCCTTTAAGGGACTGTACAACTAATATCATTGTCTACTAGATCTTTTAAAATATTTACCAAAAATGAACACTCAGAACATTAATAAGATAGAAGTCTTCTATTATTTGAGATAGACTTTTTACCTTGCTATCCTGACAACTGCTAAGTTGTAATGAAAGTTTTCATCTTATGAAAATAAGAACTGAGAGAATAACTTATAAATCTCTTGTAATATAGATGATTTTATTACAGGAAGAACATGACAGCATTTATTTAATTTTTATTTTCAAAGATTAATAATTCATGGGGAATCTATTTTAGTGTATTTGAAATTTTTTTTTTTTCCTCAAAGGGCCCTGTTTTTCTGTGTTTTCATGTTATGGTCATTATTCTTATTTACTTCATTAAGCATGATAGATGCCAATGATAAAATGACCAAAACCAATGGATTTCTGCCTTGAAAACTGTATAGTCTTTAGAGAAAGACGACTTAAGAAAGACCATTAACACAATTGTAAATAAGTCATAAGGCCCGAGGATTCCAGTCGGTCAAGTATGAGATGTTTCGATTGCACACAATATTACATTCTTCAGAAATATAGCATTTAATTTAGAGCAGGTAAGTGATTGGAATGCTTGTAAATTTTTAAAAAAGTATATTCAACAGTTTTGTGTCAGTGATGACTTAGACCAAAATAATGAAAATTAAAATATATATGTGCTTTTATTCACATGTGAATATCAACATTATCAGATAATGTTCTAGCTAAAAGTTACAGTACTGAAAGATAATTCACTCGTAAAAAAGAATTTTTGTTCAAATCCTATAAAACCATTTTTACTACATTACTTTTAATTACCTTTAATTATAAACAAAACTATTTTGTCATGGACTGAATTCTTAATAGTCAATGAAAGGCATATGATATTGACATAGATTAATGTACATGTGCAATTTTTTATAAATATTAACAACAGTATATATTTTATCAAAGTAATAGTGAATCAAAGGTTTATAAGTAGTCTATAGTCAGTGAATTTGCAACTTATTCTGTGAGTATTTGTTATCAATTGCTTTATGTATTTTTTGTGAAAATCTATCCATTTGTAGATAAAGCATTTCTGCAATATGCAGTCAAATCAATCTCATTAAAATATAAGAACAATTTTGTTTAACATTTTTTTAAAAATCACTGAATCTGTTTTTATGTGAGCTCAGTACCCAACCGATACTCAAATTAACTACATTTGATATTTATTTAAAAAGATGCTTCCAAGTCTTAGTAAGCTCTTTATTTTGACTCAGTTTTACGCCCAGGTTGTATATACCACAGGAGCAAGTTAAGATGAGCAATAATTCACTCTGGCATTTCTGGTCTTCTTTCAAAATCTGATAACTCTCTAGGTGATTTTAAAATATTGCTAACTTGTTCTGCACATCTGGACCAGAGTAGATGCTTGAATAGAGAAAAAGCATGGATCAAAGGGTATGTTAATTTAGGTACATATTTGTTGTTAGCAGGTCCAGTCTATATTGCTTAAAATAAAATTTTAATATCTGGACAAAAGTTTAAAGGGAGATCTAAGAATGTGTGTGTAAGCAAGGAGGTGGAATTTTTGAAATAGGAATAACTTCAGCTTGAAAGCTGGAGGGGAATGAAGTACTGAGTATAATACATATATTATAAGGGTGAAGGAAGGAGGAAGTTTTAAAGCATTGCTTTATCTGATCTCCAGGTTCTTCTAAAGCATGATGATAGCTTGATTATTGCACAAAGCAAAGAATATAAGATAATAAAGGAAGGAAATAAAATGGATAGTTGGTGGTGACAATATATGTTACTAGAACATAAAAGATGCTTTTCATTTTTATTTTTATTTTAAAATTTTATTAGTTTCAAGTTTACAGTGCACTGCTTAGACATTTATATAGTTTATGAAATAATCCCTCTGATTGCTCTTTCTCTTCTCTGGCTCTCCACTTAGCCATTACATTAATGCTAACTGCATTCCTTATGCCATGCTCCCCATCTCCGTGACCATCTATCAGCTACTAATTTGTACTTCTTTAACCCCTGACCCCATTCACCCACTCTTCCAAACCCCCTCCTTTCAGGCCATTATCAGATTGTCCTCTATATTTGTGAGTCTGTTTTTGATTATGTTGTTCTTTTTGTTCCTTAGATTTTATGTTTTTGATTATGTTATTCTTTTTGTTCCTTAGATTTCACGTGTAAGTGACTTATTTCACTCAGAATAATAACCTCTAGATCCATCCATGTCATTGCAAATGGTAGGATTTCATTTTTAAAAGGTGTTTTTTGAAATTGATCTGTTCAAGAAACAGTAATACATTATACCTTAACTGAGGCTAGCAATAACTAATGGATTAAGGTTTTGTTTTTCAAATAAGTACATTTAGTTTAATAAATTAGCTTTTGTGGTTATAAGTTATTTATAAAGATATTATTCGATTTAAGTCTTTACTGAGTGTATGTTCTCTGGAAATGGAAACTTTATGTTCTTGCAATCATAAGCATGTTTTCATAGTAATCTTATACAGATGAAGATGGCTTAAATAATTTGATAATTTATAATGGGTACTCATATCAATACTTCTAAAATATTTTAATAAGCAATATTACATTTGAAATCTGGTGATGTGTTTCACTTATTGTACACCTTGATTTATCTAACATTATTTAGGATACTTTGAATATTTTAACTTTTTAAAATTTAATTGGCACAACTGAAACTAAACTGGCAAGAGGGAAGATCTTGTGTATATATATAGGTTGCGTAAGATCTGGTGGTATGGCTACAGAATTTTATGGGTAATATGTGAACATCATGTGGGCATAGAACATAACCAAGTTTAAAATATTCCATAGTGGCAGACACGTTAGTAATTTTCATTTTTTAAAGTGAGAAGCATGTTTAAATATCAACAACAAAATATCTCTAGTCTTAGATAGCTGGGAAGATTTCTAGTTCCTTGTTTGCACAGATGATTATATGTATATAGCCCTGATAAATTTTATAACTCTGAGTATTAACTTCAGATTAAGCATTACATCTAGCATAATTGGGAGGATTTTCTAGCACTGTATAATGTAGTTCATTGTTTGCAATAGGAAACTGAGTACAATATAAAACCATGCTAAATTCTGTGAAGCTACTGTCATTTGTTAGCATAAAGTAGACAGATATAGCTAAATGAAATTTTTGTGAACCATTTGTAATGCAATGCTTAAGAACTCAAAATAAGAGCCTTTGATTTCTAGCATATAGAGAAGGAAATATTCAATGATGATAATATGTGAATAGAATTTTAAAAGAACATACAGTTAGAGCCCAAATTATAACCCACTATTTAAAGAATATCATTTCTATATATTTCTGCAGATTCTCAAAAGCCTTAGAGAATACAAATTATTATAAATTATAGATATAAAATGATTTAGAAGTCTGAGTTCTTCCCTTCACTTCACAAAACTAAGAAGAATGAATTTAAGCCAAAGTAAATTTCTATTTATTGCCCATTATTATTATAATCATGAAATATTTTAGCACTGGTTACCTTGATATGATCTGCTACTAAATTAATTTCTTATGAAGCATAGCCATTGAGTACTAAATAAACAATTATAAAAAGTCTTCTTTCCTACATCAGAAACTGAGGTGAGCTGCAACCCCCATTTCCCTACCTGAATTTCAGTCAATTGAGTTTTAAAACAAGGTAATAGGGAGATGAACATTGTACATTGTCATCTATTAGATTATTTCTAACCTAAGAAGAAATTATCTCAATCTTATTAAACTAAAGTTATCTTATGGAAAACTGATTGTGTCATGTCCTAAAATTAGAACTTTCAGTTACAAACATTCCTCAAAGCTTTACAATAACACAGGGAGACAGAGAATCAAAGAGAAAAGAACGTAAGTGTTTGAGTAAGATAGACTGAATTTTACAATTAAATGAACAATTAAGTATAGCCACACTGTGTGTGTGTATCATATATATTGTGTATAATGTATCAATTTACATATATATAATATACGATATATGTATATAGCTCATGATATTTATATATATCTACATATAGATAGATATATTAAAAAGTGAATAATGAAGTAAAAAGCAAGAATAACAAGATTTATTATGATGCTTAGACAAGTTTGGGGCAATATTAAAAGCGTATTTCAGGGACAAACAGTAACTTGAAACATGCCAAATTTGAAATGCCTTTATCAAAGGATATTCAATAATTATATCCAATAGAAAGTTATAAATATGGATAATAAATGTAGTATAAATGTCAGAATATCATAGTTAGTGAGGAATCAGCAATAAAGGATGCATTTAAAGCCATCTACGTGGATGATATGTACAGTAGAGGGCTGAATAAAGAGGTATGAAAAGAGTATTGAAAGCATAATCTTGGGATGACTATTTGAAGAGTCAATAAAGACAGAGAAGTATGTAATGGAGCCTGAGAAATACTGCTCTAAATGAGAGGAGAATATTAGAAAGTGCTATTTACCACATATAAGATGCTTTTGAATTCTAATGTGAAATCAATCCTAGTGAATGCAGGTTCAGTGAAGAGATTAGAGTACAAATAAGACTTTTGCAACTCTCAGCTGTAAATAAAAGTTGAAGAATGGTACAATAAGATTTGTAAACCATTTCTACAAAGGAAATAACACATGTTAAGTGTTAAAGGGAGTTTCAAAGTGGAGGGAGGCTTTCTGAAATAAGATGAGAAGAATATAATCTAAGGTAACAGATAATCCCAATGAAAAGATAAATGTAGAATAAAAAAGTGGATATGATTGATGGATTAGAGTTTCTGGAAAATAGGAGGTAGTACTCACTCTAGCAAAAGAGGAATTAGCTTTGGATTAGAGGGATACTTCTTTTCTGCAACATTAAAATATGAGAAGTCATAAGTGTATGTATACACATGTTAAAGAATAAGATACCAAGATAAATATATCCTAATTACATATTTTTTACATGTAAGTCAGAAGTGGGTTCTTCTGCTTAGGAAGAAATGGTGGAGGCTGGAAAAATGAAAAACAAAATCATGGTCACAGAGGAAGAAAGGAATCAGGGGAATAGTTTTCATGAAGATAATATAAATATAAATATAAACAATTGAAAGACATGTAATCCTATTAATCATTTATCTTCATGAAAACTATTCCCCTGATTCCTTTCTTCCTCTGTGACCATGATTTTGTTTTTCATTTTTCCAGCCTCCACCATTTCTTCCTAAGCAGAAGAACCCACTTCTGACTTACATGTAAAAAATATGTAATTAGGATATATTTATCTTGGTATCTTATTCTTTAACATGTGTATACATACACTTATGACTTCTCATATTTTAATGTTGCAGAAAAGAAGTATCCCTCTAATCCAATTAAGAATACTTAATTGTATTAGCAAAAATAACTGCAATTTTGGAGCAATTTGCTGAGGTTTTACAGAACAGAAAGATTTAAAAGAGTCATGCCATAGAATATACAGACAATTCAATTAAATTCAAGGAGTTCGTGCAGGAGAAAAGACAGATGGGGTTGTATAACTGCAGGAAGGTATCAGATCCAGGATGGTATGTTAATGAGTAGAGTATGTTCAAGTAGTTACTGAAATGATCTAAGAAAAATGGTGAGGCTGAAGACAGTACAAAGAAAGGTTAATCAACAGAGAAATATGCCTGAGGAAGGAGGTAAAAGAGTAAGGTTTTTATTGCTATGAAAAAGTTACTCCTTTTAATAAATAGGAAAGGAGATAACAATATTGGTGGCAGAAAGTTGAGCCTTTCTATTTGCTCTATTTTTGTTGAATTTGAAGGAAAGACTTTCTGTTGAAAGGACAGTGGAAGATAATGTTTGAAGTAATTTCTTTGGAGAATGGGACTTGGCAATAACCCAAAAGGATTGCTCTGCAAGAAGGGAGAGTGCAGGTGACATTAGAAACCAAGAATATACACCGGCACAAATCTGTGAAATTGGGTTATTTTTCTCTGGTAATAAATGTGAAGCCAGTTATTTTTTTCTAACTCAGGTTTGGGGTTTGGTAGGTGTGGAGAGAGTGGTATGATTAAAGGACACTTCACAGAGAGACTACAGCTTAAAGACAAGTCAGTGGTTAAAATAATGGAAATGGGGCCTAAACTGAATATGGAAGGGAGCTGATGATAGAGAAAAACAAGACACAGAGGAATAGGGTTCTGATGAGTTCACATAATTGGTGAAGTAGAAACTTCAAGTAGATGTTACAGTCAATATAATTGACAAAAGTGAGAAAAGCGTGCAAGAATCTTTTTTTTTACCCCAGTAAAATAAGAGTGAATTCCAACAACATAGATAAGCCTCAAAGAACCGAAGTTTGTATAAAAGGGCATAAAAGTAATAATATGGGAGTGGCAAGGAGCAAGGAATACCTGGGATGTGAGAGTAAGAGGTTACTTTACTTCATGGGAATGCACAGGAAATGGGAACTTCAGGAAAAAATCCATTTTCAATGAAGGCAAGGAGATTCAAGACCCCTCAGGAATGAGGTTATGGATATGGAGGTCTGAACACGGAACCATGCCTTCATCGGGAATCAAAAGATTTGGGTGAGAGTGAGGCAGTGGAATTTGTGTTAGGGAGGGGGAGGCAATGAGAAGTATGGGGGAGAGAATAACAAGAGATGATACATAACCAAAGGGATTTGCATCCTGAGTAGTATTAAAGGACATCAGGTATGGTGTGGTAGTTTTAGTGGTGTCACTGATAGAATTTGAGTAACTTGAATCTAAAATAAGATTTTTAATAATTGTAACTAAACTTAAGATGTAGGATGGATGTCAATATTTTTTTCAAGATCACTTTATTGAAGTATACTTTCAATGTCATAAAATTCACCAAGCTTAAGTGTAATATTAGTCAATGATACTTAGTACATCTTTTGCAGATTATACAGAGTTTTAAAGCCAACACCAAAATCCAATTTAGACAGTTTTCGTCACCTAAAAACTTCATGAATTTTGAAGTCAATCACTATTCTAGCACCAGACGACCACTGATTAACTTAGAGTCTTTATGGATTTGTCTTTTCTGAAATTTCCTATAATTGGCCTCTTCACTCTTTTGTGTCTGACTTTTTTATTTAACTGAGCATAATATTTTCTTATTTGCCATTTCAATTGTTTAACTTTACATTTCTACCAACCATGTACACGGGCACCATATCCATGCAAATATTACTTGATGTCATAACATTAATAATCACTATTCTATTGGCATTTCATAATATTTCATTGTCATTTTAATAATGTGATTTGCATTTCCTTAAAGATATACTTATTAGTATGTTCTCTAGAATATAGGGAATACACACATATTCTCTGGTGAAATATCTACTCAAATCATTTGTTTTTAATTGGTTTGGTTTTTAGTTTCTTAGTCTTAAGTTGTAGGGTTCTTTACATATTCTGAATAAAATTATAATCAGATTGCTGATTTGCAAATGTCTTCTGTCAATCTGTAGCTTGTCTTCCTTATAAATTCATAATTCCTTTTAAAGAACAAAAGTTTTCAATTTTGATGAAGCTCAGTTTATCATATTTTTCTTACACAAATTGTAGTTTTTTTTATACCTAAGAACTCTGCCAAACCTAAATCAAACAATTTCTCCTGTTTTCTTTTATAAACTTTTTAGATTTAGCACTTACATTTAAAAATCAGACCCATTTTTAGTTTTTATTTTTGCTCTTATGATGTGAGATAGTGTCTAAATATATTTTCCTGCAAATGGATACTCAATTTTCACAGCACAATTAGTTGAAAAGACTATCATCTGCCCAATATATTGTCTTGGCATCTTTGTTGAAACACAATTGGCCATAAATATAATGGTTTATTTTTAAACTCAATTCATTTTGATCTCTACATCTCTCCTTCTGCCAATACTGCCCTAATATTTAATGTAGATTTATAGTAAAACTGCTCTTATTTTAAAAGATTTTAAAAAACAATATAGTAGATTATTTGGACTTCCATGTAAATTTTAGAATTTGCTTGTCAATTTTGCAAAAAAAAAATGCTACAATTTCTGTAGGGGTTGCATTGAAATATGAATTTGAGAGAAGACCAATTCAGTCTTTCAAACTAAGATAAGGAAATATTTTGATTTTCTGTTTCCCTCAGCAATGTTTTGCAGTTTTTAGTATATAAATTTCAGGATTTTTCTTTCAGTTTGTTCCCTAGTATTTTATTCTTTTTCATGCTAGTATAAATGAAATTTTTTCTTCTTAATTTTATTTTTGGATTGTTTGTTACTAGTATAGACATTAATTTATTTTACCAATCTTGTATCCTGCTACTTTGCTACATATAGTTCTTAATTCTAGTAGTCTCTTTGTAGATTCCTTAAAATTTTGTACATACAGGATATGTTTCTGAAAATAAACAGTTTTATTTCTTTTTCAGTCTGAGTGCTTTTTATTAGTTTTTGTTTTAATTCTCTGGCTAGAACCTCCATTACAGTTTTTGAATAAGAGTAACAAAAGCAACTGTTCTTGTCTAATTCTTGATCTTAGGGGGAACATATTGTCTTTCATCATTAAGTACAATATTAGACATAGGTTTTTCATAAATGATTTTATTAGATGAGTATATTCCCCTTATACTTTGTTGCAATTTTTTATTATTAATGTGTTGGGTCTTATCAAATGCTTTTCCTATAACTATGATATGATTATGTGTTTTTGCCCTATATTCTATTATAATGGTATAGTACTTTAACTGATTTTCAGATGTTGAACAAACCCTGAATTCTCAGATAAATTCCAATTGGTCCTGATACAGAATATTTTTTACATGTTGTGGGATTTCTTTTTGCTGATGTTTTGTCAGTAATCTTTGCATCTATGTTCATGTAGTTTCTATAGTTTTCTTGTGCTATCTCTGTTAGATTTTTATATATGGGCAATAACTATTTCATAAAAAGTTTTCCTAGAAAGAGAAAGTGATTCCACTTTCTCTATTTCCAGGAGTTTGTTAAAGACTGGCATTATTTATTTATTCAATGTTCGGTAAAACTAACCAATGAATTCATAAGTGCCTAGAATTTTCTCCATGAGAAATTTAATTATTCAATTTCTTTACTTGGACTAGACCTATTAAGACTTTCTATTTCTTCTTGAGTCAGTTTTGGTAATGTCTTTGTAATAATTTTTCAGTTTCCTTTAAATTGTCTGATTTGCTGGCATAAAATTGCTCATAATATTTCTTTACTATGTTTTTCATTAAACTATTGTATAGGACCATCAGTAATGGCTTTTTCAAATTCCCGATTTTAGTAATTTTTCATGTTTTTTATCTTGGTTAGTCTAATGCTTTCTCCATTTTTGTTATCTTTCTAAATCATATTTTAGTTTCATTGATTTTA
>NW_011888802.1:4202015-4225176 GCF_000151845.1 Pteropus vampyrus | reverse complement strand
TCTGTTAGATTTTTATATATGGGCAATAACTATTTCATAAAAAGTTTTCCTAGAAAGAGAAAGTGATTCCACTTTCTCTATTTCCAGGAGTTTGTTAAAGACTGGCATTATTTATTTATTCAATGTTCGGTAAAACTAACCAATGAATTCATAAGTGCCTAGAATTTTCTCCATGAGAAATTTAATTATTCAATTTCTTTACTTGGACTAGACCTATTAAGACTTTCTATTTCTTCTTGAGTCAGTTTTGGTAATGTCTTTGTAATAATTTTTCAGTTTCCTTTAAATTGTCTGATTTGCTGGCATAAAATTGCTCATAATATTTCTTCACTATGTTTTTCATTAAACTATTGTATAGGACCATCAGTAATGGCTTTTTCAAATTCCCGATTTTAGTAATTTTTCATGTTTTTTATCTTGGTTAGTCTAATGCTTTCTCCATTTTTGTTATCTTTCTAAATCATATTTTAGTTTCATTGATTTTACTTATAAATTTTCTGAATTCTCCTGAGGTGTTCATTATTTTATTTTTTTCTGCTTGAATTCAGTTTTCTTCCTCAGCCTATCCCCTTTTGGGGGTATATTTTCTTAACACTGAAGTTTATATTATTAAATAAAGACCTTTCTTTTTTGCCTAATAGAGACATTTAAAGTTATACATATCTAAATACCATTTAGCATAATCCAATAAATTTTGACATGTTTTCTTTTTGCTGTCATTCAGTTCAAAATATTTTCTAATTTCTCTTGCTATTTTTTTACTATGCTTATTTAAAACTGGGCTGCTTAATTTCTAAATATTTAAAAATTTCCAAACTTTTATTTCTAACTTAATCCTATTATATTTGGAAAACATACTCTCAATTATCTCATCTTTTTTGAGGTATCTTGTTTTACAATATAACATATGTCTTATCCTGGAGAATATTTTATGGGCATTTGGAAAGAATATGTATTATGATTTTGTTCTGTGCTGTATTCTAGAACTGACAGATCTAGCTGGTTAATAATATTGTTCAAGTCTTCTATAGCTATGCTGATTTTTTATGTAGTTGTTTTAGTAATTGAGAATGTGGCATTAAAATAATCCAGCCACAATTTCTAAATTGTCTATATATCCTTTAATCTTTGTAAATTTTTCCTTCATGTATTTTGAGACATTTATCCTGAGATGCATATGTTTATAATTGTTACTTTATATGGATATATGGACTCTTTTACCATTATTAAATTTTTCTATTTATAGTGATATTTCTTGGCTTAAATTCCATTATGTTCTATATCAATATAGTTTCTCATAATTTTTTATGATCACTCTATTGTATACATCTATATCTATCCTTTTACATTCTACCTATGTGTATCTTTGATCTAAATGTATTTCTTGTAGACAACATGCATTAAATCTTGCTTTTTCATTTTTCATTTTTCAATTTGATTGGATGATTAGCCAATGGACATTTAATGTAATTATCAATATGTTTGAATTTCTATTGGCATCGTTATTAATTTTTATTTCTCATGTCTTTTATTGCTGCCTCTCTTCCTCTTAACTCTTGGATTTCATTTGTGTTAATTATTTTTTAGTGTTTATTTTTCATTCCCCTGGTGATTTTTTTTTTTACAATATATTTTTAATTGTTTTCTTAGTGGTCTTTAAAGATTACAAAATGTATTTTTAATTTTTCACAGTCTACTTCAAGTTTATTTCAAAACTATAGAAGTTTTAAGATTTCTACCCTACTTTTAATAACAAAATAGCCTGTAACAGTCTCATAGATACTAACAGGAGACATGTGACTCATGGGTCAGAAGCAAGGAACTTCATTACTCGCAGTAATATTGGAAGCCAGAGGATTAGCATTTGCATGTCCTGGTTCCTTAAGGCCTAATTTCCACAGGGAAAACTAAAAAGGGCCACGTGATACTTTCGCACACAGTGATTTTCATTACAGGAAGGAAATCCTGGGATTGGCTTACCACAATCTTATATATAAGACAGTAAGCTTGCTGGTGCTTTACTCCAGTGGGAAGATACCATCTCTATCTTCCAAGAATGATCACTATACAAATATCCTCAAAAAGATAGTCTAGTACAAAGGCAGAAATGTCTCTGCTGACAAGATATATGGAAATGAGGAAGACCCATGGGGAATTTTCTCTGCTAATACTGGCTTAATTCCTGTTAAATATAGCAACTTTGCTCTAAGACAACTCTATCTTCTCTTCTCTTTTATGCTATAATTTTCATATATTTTATATCTATATTTTTTATATTCTGAAAAATACAGTGTTATACTTATTGCCTTATAGACCATGCATCTTTCAAAGAAAAGAGGAGAAAAGATAGACATATTTTAAAAATAATTTACATTTACTCACATATTTTTCACTCTTGGCACTCTTGATTTCTTCCTATGTATTTGTGTTAATATCTGACGTAATTTTATTTCAGCCTGGCAATTTCCTTTTCTACATCTTGAATGACAGGTACACTAGCAATGATTTATCAGTTTTTGTTTATCCAGGAATGCTTTTATTTCACCTTCTGAAGGATAGTGTGTGTGTGTGCGTGTGTGTGTATTATGAACATTAACATCTTATAGTTTTTTAGCCTCCTATGGTTTTGATCAGGACTCAGATATTGATCTTATTGTTATAACCCTGTACAGGGTGAATTATGTTTCTCTTGCTGCTTTAAATATTTCTTCTTTGTTTTTGGCTTTTAAAAGTTTGTCTATTCTATATCTGGGTGTGGATCTCTTTGTTTCAAAATTTTTTTTGGTGTCATTTCTTAAATTGAGGAATTGTGTACTTTTCACCTTCATTTTTTCCCATCTTTTTCTCTCTTTACTTTGCTTTTGGGGCATCCCAATACATCTATGTTGGTATGCCTGAAGTTGTCCTAGAGGTCTTTGAGATTCTCTTTATTTTTCTTTCACCTTTTTTCCTTCTATTCTTCAGATTATGTATTTTCTATTGATCTATATTCAGGTTCACTGATTTATTTTTATTTTTATTTATTTATTTATTTTTGCTCTTTCAAACCTGCTATTAAGCCTATCTGGAAAATATTTTAGATTATTTTTACTTTTTACACTAGAATTTCTATTTGGTATATTTGTAGAATTTATTTTGTTTATTGATAACTTTTTGCTGAAACTTTTTTTATGTTTTTCTATACTCTTTAAGAATTGTTTCCTTTGATTCTTTGAACCTAGATGTCATGGCTGTTTTGAAATTATTGTCTGCAAAACCCAGTAACTAATACTTTTCCTGACTAAGGTACATACTCTTTATTTCTTTATATGTCATATATATATATTATATATATATATTATATATATTATATATATATAATTTGGAAATTGTACCTTTACACAACATATTCTAAGATTTAGCGGATCTGAGTTTATTTTTAAACTGAGAAGTGTTGTTGCCATTGGTAATTTTTGCTGCTAACTTTCTTTTCTTCTCTGCAGTATGTGGCCACTGATTCTTCAGTCTAGTTTTTATTCTAATTTATTTTTTTAACCTCAATTCTTATCGGTTTTACCTGTGTCTGCATAGCTTAGTAGACAGCCAATAATTGGTAAAAGAGTATGCTCAAACCTAAAGCCAGTAAGGCTTCCACTCTCTCACTATGGATCTTTGTACCCGGTTGGAAAGTATTTCTGAAGTTCATGCAGTTTTTAGGTCTTTCCACCAGGCCCCCTTCAGTCCTTCATGTGCATGTGCAGTTTCCCATTCAGCCATAGTTGCTTTGGAGAGCTTGGGCCAATTTGGATCTCCTCTACATGTATAAGTTGTTACCCATTAATCCAGGAATATGAGAAACCATGTCTTACTCTACTATGGCTCTTTTATTTCCAGCATCACTCTGCTAAAAGTTTTGATCGGCCAGTGGACTTCCACTCACTCCACTGATGACTGTTACCTGAAGCTGTATTTGTTTCCAATTGTGTTTGCTCCGTTTATTAGTAATATCATTGGGGCTGGACTTTCTACTCTCTCAAACAAATTAAGTCAGCTTATTTTGCTAGGGAAGCTTCTAGTTTCCATGATCAGCACTGGTAGAAATACCATGCTGACTGAGATGGGGTTGGGATATGGGGACAGCCCTAGTAATAATGGCACAGACTTCCACTGTTGTTATCTGAAGTTAATTGTTTCTTTTTCTCTTTTTGATTTATTTTCATTTGGCCAATTTCCAGAATCTTGAAATGGATATCTGTGACAAGTTTGTTCATGTATAAATTTGCTTTTTGCAAAGACAATTTCCTGACCTCTTTATTCTGCTGTAACTGACTGAAGTTCTTCCTAATTGCCCTAATTTTTCTGATAAAAGCACGTAATTTAAACTCTTTCAGGTTACTAACTTTTGTAATTTTTTTCTTTTTCTTTTTCTTTTTTTTTTTAAGTGTCATCTGTCTCTCATACTGTCCACTCCTCCTTTGTGGAGTTTTTAGGATCCTCTAGCAAAATATCCAAACTGCTGTCACTGCCCTCATCAGATCACAGTATAGATGGTTCTCTGTATCTTCTGCTTCCATGTCCTCTCAATCTGACAGCAAGAGCCCCTGTAAAGCTTCCTGTTTGCATTCTCTCTCTCATGGTTAATTTCTGTGCCTCATTTGAGTGTGGGTAAATGGAATCATATATTTTCATTAATCCCACACTACTGAGAAGCTTCAGGAATTTTAGGAATTATATTTTTACTCTCTCATATTTGACACACAGTTCCACTGTGATGACCCACGAGAAGGCTTTAACTTGAAGTCGTGGCATAGTTATTACAATATTATTGACTATATCCCTTATGTTATACTTATATTTCCATGACTATTTCATAACTACCAACTTGTACCTCTTAATCCCTTCTCCTTTTTAACCCACGCTCCTAAACCCCCTCCCATCTGGCAACCCTCAAAATGTTCTCTGTATTTGTCTGTTTTATTTTATTCTTTAGATTCCACATGTAAGTGAAATCATGCAGCATTTGTCTTTCTCTAACTTATCCACTCAGCACAATACCCTCCAGGTCTATCTATGTTGCAGATTGCAAGATTTCATTCTTTTTTTTTATGATTGAGTAATATCCCATTGTATATATGTACCACTTTTTCCATTCATCCATTGATGGATACTCAGCTTGCCTCCATATCTTGGCTGTTGTAAATAATGCTGCAGTGAACATATGGATGTATATGTCTTTCAAATTAGTGTTTTAGATTTCTTCAGAAAAATACCTAGAAGTGGAATTACTGGGTTCTTCATTATCTCTTGTTTTAGACTTTGTTTTAAAGTCTATTTTGTCTGGTATAAGTACTGCTACTCCAGATTTTTATTTTGTTTCCGTTTCTGAGAAATATCTTTTTCCATCCCTTTACTTTCAGTCTGTGTCTTTTGATCTGAAGCGAGTCTCTTTTAGGCAGAGACTTACACATTTAGGCAATGTGTAAGGGTCTTGTTTTCTTATCCTTTTAGCCACTCAGTGTATTTTGGTTGGAGCATTTAATCCATCTACATGTAAAGTAATTGTTGATAAATAAGTAGTTATTGCCATTTTTTTTCTTAATTTTGAATTTATTTCTTCATAAAGAAGTCTCTAATATTTCTTGTAATATTGGTTTGATGTTGATAAACTCTTAGCTTTTTCTTGTCTGGGAAGCTATCCGTCCTTTGATTCTACATGATAGCTTTGCTGGGTGGAGTAATCTTGTTTGCAGGTGCTCACATTTCATCACTTTGACTATTTCCTGCCAATCCCTCTAGTGTGCAAAGTTTCTGTTAAGAAATCAGCTGGCAGTCTTATGGGAGCGCCCTTGTAGGTAACTAACTGCTTTTCTCTTGCTGCTTTAAAGAGGATCTTTTCGTCTTTAACCTTTGGTATTTTAATTATGATGTGTCACGGTGTGGGCCTCTTTGGGTTCATCTTTTTGGGACTCCGCACTTCCTGGTCGTGTATGTCTATAATCTCCACCAGGTTAGGAAAGCTTTCCATTATTAGGTTTTCAAGTAGGTTTTCAATTCTTTGCTTTCTCTCCTCTTTTAAATAGGTTTTCAATCCTTTTCTCACACTCTCCTCCTTCTGATACTTCTATGATGTGAATGTTGGTATGTTTGATGTTGTCCCAGAGGTGTCTTAAACTACTCTCGTTTTTTTTGGATTTTTTTCTTGTTGCTCTCTGGGTGTTTTCTGCTACTTTATCTTTTAAATCACTGATTTGATCCTCTGCTTTATGTAATCTATTGTCGATTCTCTCTAATATATTCATCATTTTATTATTCTTCATTTCTGACTAGTTCTTTTTTATGTTTTCTGTAGCCATATTTATGTTTTTTTATCTCTTTTTTAAAGTTTTCACTGAGTTCATCTACTCTTTCCCTAAGCCCATTGAGCATCCTTATAACCAGTGTTTTGAACTCTGCATCTGGTTTATTGCTTGTCTCCATTATATATTTCTGCAGCTTTGTTCTGTCCTTTCATTTGGGACATATTTCTTTGTCTCTCCGTTTTGGCTGCCTCCCAGTGTTCGTTTCTATGTATTAGGTATGGCTGTTATGTCTCACAGTATTAATATAGATATCCTGTGGGGCCCAGTGGTGCAGTTTTCCTGGTCACCTGAGCCAGGTGCTCCAGGTATGCCCCTTGTATAGCTTGTGTGTGCCTACCTATTGTAGCTGAGACTTGGTTGCTGTTTGTACATCATTGGTAGTGATAGTAACTTGGGGTTGTTGGTTGTGAGGACTGGCCGGATACTAACGCTCTGAAACAGTAAAGCAGAGAATCTAATCTTGAACTTAGAGACCTGCTTGAGTTTCACCTGTTGAAGTTCTTCACAATGTAACCACTTTTTCTTATATGACATTTCTAGTACTTCTATTGTTAAATTTCTGCAGGTTTGTATTTGAAAAATTAGCTACCTGAGGCTATGGTGGTAAGGTGGTATATTATTTTGGTAGGCATGCCATTATTTCATTAAAGCCACTGACTAGATAACTTAGACAAACACATTTTCTCACAGTTCAGGAGGTTAAAAGTCCAACAAGATGTTGGGAGGGCTGGTTTCTCCTGAGACCTCTCTCCTTGGTTTGCAGAAGGCCATCGTATCAATGTGTCCTTACGTGGTCTCCCCTCAGTGTGCATGCATCCTGGTGTCTCTGTGTGTCCTAATCTCTTTTTAATAGGACAGCAGTCAGATTGGATTAGGGACAAACCTAAAGGCTTTGTTTTAGTTTAATCATCTCTTTGAAAACCTTATCTCCAAATTTCATTACATTCTGAGTTACTTGGGGTTGGGACTTCCACATATAAATTTAGGGAGGACAAAATCAGTCTATAACAGGTGCTGAAGCTGTTGAAAGATCACAGAGAATAAAGCTGAAATAAGGACTGTTCTAATCTGTGATCTCGTGACAACTACTCAATTTATTTCTTTTACCTATAAAAAGGAAGTATGGGGGAATGGCTACTATCATAGTAGTTAAAATTAGAAAACATGTATTAAATTGTGCTGAACATTGTCGGGATAAAATTCTCCATGGAATCCTTGTGTTTCTGTATGGTTTCTTGACTTCAGAGCAAAGTGAATAATATCTAGAATTGGAAGACAGAGGTAGTATATATCTCTGGAGATATTTGTAGTCATCCTATGATATTGGAGATAAAGTCCTCTCCTTCTCCTCACATGAAATGTTTGCTTACATTATCGGGTAATAACCCAGAGATGGCATCCCACTCTTCTATGGAGGAAATCTGCTTATATTCCACAGCAATGAGTAATCTCAATCTCTCTAGAAGGGAGGATGGAAAGTTCAAAAACAGCTCTAAAAGTCAAAATCTTCTCAAATCTTCAGAGCTCCTGTCCCATGGTAATAGGTTCTCAGGGTGTCTCTCTGTGGGAGTTAGGGTATAGTGAATCACTATGTGGTATTGCTCTGGCGGCCCATTTTGCTGTAAATAAGAAACTGTCTGTTTCTGAGCCAGTGGTCTTATATGCTTTTATCAGTATATGAATATAAAACTCTTACCAGGCTAAGTGGCTGCTTGTAAATGGAGTAAAATTTCAGACCCTTCATAATATCTGAGTAGACACAGATAAATGCTAAATAAATATTTACGATGATTTTGTCAGGAATATAAATTAAGCTGGAAAGCATACATTCAACAGGGAAACTTGGAATTTCTCTCTTAAAATTCTCTCTTCAGTAAAATTTTACTGAATTCACTTGTTCCATTTACAATTCCAGGCAGAATAAATTAGGACCAAATACTCTGCCTGAAATTTCTCATTTGTGTTAATAGAATATTTTTACCACATTCTGATGAAGTAGATGAGTCCAAAATAACCAACAGTGGTAATCATCCTTTTACACAATTGGTAGAATTGAATTTCGTTACATTTTTAAAGACAAATCCATAGCTTAGCTCCAATTAATGAGTTTGTTTTTAAAGAAAGTGATTGAGACACAAAAAATATTTTTCCCATTACTAAACTATGCCTTGTTTCACTTCCTAAAAGCATAAACTTAGTAGAATCTATGACAAAAACAAGGTGAAGTGTTATACAGCAGACTTACACTACACCATACCAACAGTTACAATACCTATCCATTAACTACTGAGCATAATAGAGGCAGTAGAAGAAAAGAGCATGGATCTAATATTTATGAGCAAATTTATTGAATAACAAGTACACAGATTGGTACAGTTCAATTTTGAATTTTAACAGCTCTATAGCTAATGCTAAAATTTTCAGTAATACTCATCTCTAGTCTCTTTTCATGTTTTTTTTTTAATTTTTTTTTATTTTTCAGTATATTTCACTAACCAACATCAGCATCTCTCCTATATTTTTCAAAGTGTGATTTAAAAAATAATCCGGAATAGTTTTGATGTAATGTAATTTTGGATCAACTTTAGCCATGAAGATATCTGCAGTGTAACACCCTTTCCAGGAGATCTTTATGTACGCTAATTCTGAATATTAGATCCCTAATCTTGAAGTCTCTGAAATTTCCTAGTTATTTTAAAATTCAGGCCTAATACTTTAATTATGTTCTTAACTGATTTCCACTAGATCCTCCTGGAGTGTACTAATAGCACTCACGTTGACATTATGCAAGCACTGCATCTATATTATCTCACCTAATTATTATATCAGTCCTATGGAAAGGTTTATTAGAAAATGAGATGAGTAAATAATCTGATGATTCCCTTATAACCGGAAGAACTTGGGTTTGAAAATACCAGAAACAGGCCAGTCACCTGAATATCCAGATACTAACTCTACCTAGAGCCAAGTGTTTCTCTCTATACGTTCTATATATCAGTCACACCAGGCTGCCTCCACAATGTCTGTTTAAAATCATTTGCTTCTTTTTATCTCATAGATTGCTTTATTAGATACTCAATGTTGCCATTATGTAAACAGACTATTCCCACCACTAAATTTTCTATTTAATTCTACCTGACTTTTAACATGTTCTCATCAAATTACTAATTTCAAACCATTGTAGAATTCTCCATTTCCCGTTAAAACTTTCTGAGAAATTGAATTAGATTTTTATGATGTTGTTCTCAACATGGTTCGGAGGTGAAATTTTTATCGTATTCTTTTAATAATGTAACAGAATGCTCAGTTGCACTTTTCTTGTTGCTCAAAAATGGCTAGCGGGATCCAAAATTGGGCACTAAGAAGCATCAAGCAGTTAGAGGTCTGACACCCTTTTTGGCAATTAATAAGAAAGGCTGAACTGTCTCTACTACTGTCATTCTAATCCAGTCCAAACCTTAAGCCAAGTAAGGTTGTTTCCCACAAAATTACTCAGATTTAGGCTTGTCCTCATTCCTCATTGGAAGGTATTCTCCTTCATCAACCTATCAGCCTCACGTGCATATTTAAGCAAGAGTTGAGGAAGGAATTGAAGTGACGATACTAGGCAGGAAGAAGGTTTAAAGTGGAACAGCAAGCATAACCATCACTTGATGTGTCAAGGATTCATGAGGTTTCCATTGTATGTATATACATGAAAATCACATTTGAGGCATTTTGTGGGTATCTCAATCAGGAAGGCTGGCTGACTGCTCAATGAACAAAGGACTGTAGGATGGTAGCTGAAGAAGGGTTGAAGGCAAGAGGAATCGCCTTCTTTGAGTGTCTCTTTTCAGTGGGTTTACCCAGTCTGCCATGAGATAGCCTTCAGACTTTTGTTATGAGGACATCAGTACTCACCTAGATAAGGGAGAAAGAAAAATGCAGCCAAAGGAGGCACTCGTTCCTTCCAACTTCTCATGTTCCTATCTTGACCCAGTGAAGGAGAGAAGAGTATAAAAAAGAGAAAAGAAGCAGTAATAAATGTGTAAACCCTTCTGAGTTTTCCCGTCTGATTGGAACCATAAAGTTATAGAATCTGCCCTTGATTGGATGAAGAGATAAAGTCACTGAATGTTTGTATCATGGTCCACAGTGTTTAACAAACAAGTGAAAACTAAAACATAATCATATTCTTGAAAATAATGGAAACTTAATTTGGCTTTTCATTTTTACCCATTATATACGCCAGTATGTCCTATTTCTTTGTTAGTCTAGTGTTTTTCAAAGTGTGATGTTCATACCAACAGCACTGGCATCACTTGGGATCTTGTTAGAAATGTAAATCCTCAGGCCCCAACCCTAGACTCACTGAATCAGAAACTTGGAGGTGAGGCCGTGTCTGTGCATATGTATGTGATCCGTGTCTGTGCATATGTATGTATGTGTTTTAATTGAAATATATATTGACATATAACACTGTATAAATTTAAGGTGTGCAACATGTTCATTTGATACATTTATATATTGTAATATGATTGCCAGTGTAGCGATAATTAGCACCCCTATCATGTTATATAATTATCTTTTCTTTTTAATGGTTGGAATTATTAAGTTCTAGCCTCTTAATGAGTTTGATTATAATACAATATCTTTGTCATTATACTGTACATTAGATATCTGGGGCTTATTTACTACTTTTTCAAGTTAATACTCTTATATGGCAATTGCCCTATCCCCTGACCCCCATCCTGTGGTAACTACCATTTTACTTTGTTTTTACGAGTTTGGCTTTTTTAGATTCTATGTATTAGTGATATCACACATTATTTGTTTTTCTCTGCCTGAGTTATATAGCATAATATGCTCAATTTCTATCAATGTTATTGCAAATGGCAGGATGTCTTTTCTTATGGCTGAATTGTATTACATTACACACACACACACACACACACACACACACACACACACATATTCTATATCAGTACATAGTAGAAAATCTGAAAGACTTGTAAAAAATGTGTGTATGTGTATGTATGTGTGCGTGTGTATGCCTTCCAGATTATTCTATGTACCGAAATTTAAGAATCACTATGTAATTTGTTTTCTATTTTGAATGTCTTCAGGGAAAGTGTAATATAGATTTATCTTTAATTAACATTTGAATGAGAATTTTGTAGTTTTGTATATCACTTAATTTCGCTAGTATTTGATTAAACTTAAAAATTATTTTGGATCTTTCATTAAAATATATCAATATATATTACAGTACGATATCATTCAATAATTTAAATATTTTATAATTAAAAAAATTTCCAAGTGAAAATCTCATTTTATATATTTATATTTGTTATTAGTTACTGGTTATTTTATATAAGCTATTAATGAGCTGTTATATTTAAGGATGAATTAAGATTCTTTTAGGGTATTATAAACCGTGGCCTTTAAAAATATAAAATTTTAGTATTAGGCTTAATTTAAAATGATTACGTAAAAAGATTAACATATTCCCCAAATTTACATATGGTACAGTAATTCTTTGAGTTCATAACTGACCCATATTTAGCTAATAAAGATTTCTATTGCTTTTGAAATTTTATCATAATCAGCTTAAAATTAGATTCTTAAACATGTTTTGTATCTGTTTTAATCTTTAAAATGTATTTCTAGCCTTGATTAGTATTTAGTATTTTTATATTTCCTGTCTATTCTATCTAGGAATATCATCATTTTAAGTTAAAACCTGATAAACTCATATTCACTTCAAAAATTAGTGCAGTTACAAAATAGTAAAACAATGAAGATTATTTTCCTTATAGCACAGCCATATTTTTCTAAAAGTACATGTGCACACACACACACACACACGCGCACGCACACACACACACTTCTAATTAAACCAAGACTAATTCTACTTTACTCTGGAGCTAAATTAAGGGTGCATAGAATTTGCTGGATATGTTTCTCAGTAAAACAAACAAACTATTTTTTTAGATTCTGATTAAAAAGAATATATTTCTCAAATTTTACTATTTTGTTAAATGTAAAGCACTGCCACATTATATTTTGAAAAGATATTATAGAAAAGAGATGAATGATAAATGTGCATAGTATCACAAACAGAATGATGGAAAGAGACTTGACTTTGCATGGTGGACATACAATGCAATATAGAGATGTTGTATCATAGAATTGTACACTTGAAATCTATATAATTTCATTAACAAATGTCATCCCCAATAAATTTAATAAAATTTTACAAATGCATTTCTACCAAGAAAAGATAATTCGTGCAAAAGATTTCTTTTGATTTCATGCTAGTCTACAACAATTTAATATACCCTTTTGTGGAATGGAATTTGACTTAACTCTGTGGGAGTGGATTAATAACAAAAATAACGGCATCACTGTTTTTGCATGCTTGAAAGATGTTAGGAATCTTCATAACCACTAAAAATACAGTATAGTATTCCAAACAAAGGGATGCTAAGAACATGTGAGGTCTAAAATTTGTGGATTTGAGCCAGCCGAGCACAGTAACAAGTAGTTCATTTTAGCAGCCTGCACAAACACTTCTTTCATAGAGGAACACTCTGTCACTATCCCCAAACCTCTCTTTTCTCCCTGAAAAATCCCATACATGACATTTGCATTGACTTCATCAACTTCAAATTGCACCATCAAGAATACTAGGACACATTTTGCATTCTTCCAGTCAATAGCCAGGACGAAAGGCTAATTAGCGTATCACCAATGCTTTAAACATAGAGTTGCCATAAAGAGCAATTTTCTCTCACAAAAACCTCAACTTCAATACTGTCAATTTAATCAGAGAAGGGTTTTTTTTTTTTCCCTAACACTAACTGAACCTAAATAGCTACCTAAGTTTAAAAGTTTTAATTTTTGTACCAAAACGTGTCCTATTTTAAAAACTGTTCGAGCTCTGATAACTGCTATATAGACTTTAAATTCTGTTATAAATAAAATAGTCACTTATTAAATCATATTATAAAGTAATATGATATGGTTAGAGTATTAGTGGTGGGAATAAAACTAATAGCCTTTTATTTCTTGTATCGATCCTATAGGTGGCCATGCTTTGGGCAAACTTTGCTGGATTTAGACCTGCCACATATCTTAGTAACTAATAGACTTCCATTAAGTAAAAATTATTTCTTGAACTTGAGAGTGAAAACCATGTATAATATGCAATAGAATAAAAATTTGAAAATTTTTATGTGAACATTCAATATTGATTCTTTTAAAAGATACAGGCTTGAAATAACTCAATTATAGAACATTGCATACATAAATAACGTGTATATATAATATTTATACAGATAGATGTATAAACATAAATTTTTTTAATTATAAATGGAAATTTTAAAATACTATTTTCAGATTTTTTTAATAAAAATATAAACCACGATATCTATCACAGAAGTTAAGTCCATCCCTCATCCTGAAAAATATATATACATGTAACATTGGCCAAGGGAAAATAAAATATCCATTTATCATCTGATTGCATTTAAATTTTCCACTTATAAGTAAGTAATAGTTATATTGTTTATATATATAAACAGTAATAGAGAAACATCTTCCATTTCCCTTATATAGCTATGGTAAACAAGTAATTATTGCCATCTATACATGAGTCAGATTGTGTTATAACAAGGCCAGACTTTCTGGTTAGTAAAAATTTCAAAGCACATTTATAATTTTAAAAAAATGTTAACAATAGTTTTTGAGGAGTTACTTTATGCCAATAATAATGTTAGACCTATAATATTTTTTAAAAATATCTGTATATGTTGCAAAATGATCACTATAATGAGTCTAGTTAACATCTATCACTACACATAGTTACAAGTATTTTTTCTTGTAATGAGAACTTTTCAGATTTACTCTTAGCGACATTCAAATATGCACCATGGTATATATTACATCTCATATTTATTTATTTTATAACTTAAAGTTTGTTTCTTTGACCCCCTTCACCCATTTCACCCACCCCCATCCCCTGCCTCTGATAACCACCAATGTATTCTCTGTATCTATGAGTTCAGATTTTTTTTAAGATTCAGCATATAAATGAAATTGTCTTTCTCTGACTTATTTCACTTATAACATACTCAAGTTTCATCCGTGTTGTCACAAATAGGAAGATGCCTTTTCTATGGCTGAATAATTGTGTGTGTGTGTGTGTATCACATTTGCTTTATCTGTTCATGCATGTATGGATACTTAGGTTGTTTTCATGTCTTGGCCATTGCAAATAATGCTGCAATGAATATGGATGTGCATATGTCTTTTTTGTTAGTGTTTTCATTTCCTTTGAATAAATACACAGATATGGGATTACTGGATTGGATTGGAGTTCTATTTTTAATTTTATATGGAATCTCTATACTATTTTCCATAGTGGCTGCACCAATTTAAATTCCCACCAACAGTGTAAAAGCGTAATGCTATTTGTGCTATAAAGGCACTACAGATTAAATACATGATCTCAAAGCTTTTAGAAAGTATCCTCAGGTTAAAGAAAATGTTCAATTTTTCTTTGTTTTTGTTTTTCAAAAACCATTAATGATGTGGCATTTTAAAGATCATGCATTAAACTCTTTGTACCAAATATTTTAAAACTATAGAATTTTTTTTAACACCAGAGTAACAAGGAACACATTATCAATAATTTTCTTACTATGGCTATCAAAAACTGAATTAAAAATTGCAAAAAATGATGGGATACCATTCAACTAAAAATTTTCTAAAGTGATAGCATTAAACTGGCATAAAAGTAAATAAGTATATTAGAAATCATTAGCTCATATCTCATTTTAGCTATATGATAAACAAATCAGAGTTATCTGCAAGGTTTTAATTATTTAGTTAAATGTGGTCTAAACTCCTCTTCTGCCTGTGTTGAAAATAGACTGCAGATGATTACATTTCCATAGACTTCACAACATAAGCTTCTTTGGGTTTGAAATAAGAATGTTAAGGTTGCCAAGTATAAAGTTTATCACTGCTGTTATTTTGGATTACATGGAGTTATGAAAATCCAAATGTTTTACAAAGTTAAAAAGTATTCTTTTTTTGCTCACTTATAACTCAAAAATCACTAAAGTCATTTCGCTAAAACATGCCAAGAAGCCCAGCTTCTTGCCATATGCCTGCACAATCTTATCAAATCACTGCTTTTCACGTGCACATTCTCACACACATACAGAGAAAGGATGCCAAAGATTAAAAATATGTGTTTTACAGAAGCTTGAATTGAGACCATGACCTCATTTGAACATGGCATGTGGCCTATTTCTGGGGTTATTTTTAAGCCAGCCTTAACAGAATTATGCATGTGTATTATATTTAGCACTTCCTGTATTACCCACTATAATTTTAATGTATCCTGATACTCGTGATTGAAAAAATCTAATAAATACATAATTTTCCTTCAGTTAATAATGTGAAACACAAAATGATGAGTGGCATGCAAGAAGTACCAAATAAACTTTAGCTATGATACAATAGTAATATATTTACTATTTAACTATTATTAAAACACATGTATAAATAGATTCTTAGACAAAGCCTCTAAATCGACATCTTAAATTCTTAAAATAACTATTAATAAATTGCTCACTGAATCTTTGTCCCTTGTGAACTCTGGCAGTTCAAACAATCCGTTCTGAGGCCATGAGTGTTCAAAGGGTCCATATTTGCTGTTTCTAGATACTCACTGCATATCTTGTAATCTTGGCCTTTAGTTCTAGGCCCTCTGAAACAAGGAACACTGGATTGTAGTCTTCCTTGAGGCAAGGGCTAAGAAGGGAATTTCAAATTTAGATGTTCTGAAGTGTTTAAAGAATAGTTTATGCCAAAGAATAATTTAAAATGCTCCTATAAGTCTGTGTTGAAAAAAGAGGAGTGAGTGGAAAAAGGCAAGCGGAGTGAGCGTCTCTTCTTAGCTCAAATATCTCCACATTTTGTTCTAGGTTAAGACTCAAATGCCTTAGGGTATAGGAAATTCTTCCAAGCTGATCTCAGTTCACCCCTCTATCCAAATCTAACTCAATTGCCAATATTCTAATTCAAGCCACCATTTCAAGATGTGTGTCCTTTCAGATTATAATTTACATCATACTGCATCCCAATTTCACTTCTCTCTGCTATTTATATTGCTGTTAATTGTTTGTCTTTATCTCATCCAGTAGATAGTGAGATATCTTAGCTTTCTTTTTATTTTTAACCCTGGCAGAAGGACTTAGTCTAAATTTAATATATTAATAAATGACAGAAATTTTTCTCTTAGAAATACTAAAAACTGTATAAAATCTACCCAGTGGGATTGGCACTGCTACTTATTTGCACTATGATAAATTTAGACCTCTTCAATGGCCCTCGGCTTTGGGTGCATGTATAATCAACTGAAATCTTTGGAAGAATAATGATGGAAGGACCCACTCAAACTCTTATATCAGAATATCTGGGGATAAAGGAGTCAGGACATTAAGTTTAAAATCCTCCAAGTGATTCTTATGGTTAAGAAGCACAGGTATAGATGAGTTTGTATCTACCTATAGGGTTAATTTTGCATGTATTTATGAATTAGGCCAAGACATCTATGAGCTGGGTGCCTGTGAAGTTTGTCCATAATGTGGCTAATGTGGATCTATTGTCTGGGTAGTTTTCCACTCCACAGTAGTGTTAGAAATTTCTCATAGAGTTCAGATCTTTACTTTATAACCTATTTTTCATTACCAGATTTGGGCATGGTTTTGTGATTTAACTGTGTCATTTGAATCCCTCCTACAAAATCTTTTAAAGATTTTTATCTAAACTATTTGAACAAGTCACTTTGTGTTTCTCCTGTGATATAATATATTCCTATTAATGGATTGTTCTAATTCTAATCAATTTCCTCACTTGGACTGATTAAAAATCATCTCCTTATACTTTTCCCTGGTACTTCATACATGAAATCTTTTTTTCATATATAAGCCATCAAGTATTTGAACATGGTTATTTACTTTTCCAAACTATATTTCTACATTCCTCTTATATTAGACTTCTGCATTACTCTGTTTGTAACAATTCTAATTAAAGTGAAATACAATTATTTAGTATTGTAGGTGCATAGTGAACAAGCAAACGTCAATATAAATCATATATATTTGAGATAAATGTTCTACCTTGTCAAACCCAAGGGACCCCTGCCTTCCTACCAATTCTTTATTTTTATTGTTGGATTTTAAGTCTGAACAGAGATGTTCCTTTTATCGTGACTGGATTTTAGGTTGTTTATTTTATTTAATAATTCCAATCAGAGGTTTTTGAAATCTATTGTGCTACTGTAGGAAAGTTAAGAATTTATTGAGAAAGCCAGAGGCAGAGATATTTTTTCAGTCATTTGGGCACTAACTATGATTTCTCCCTCTAGAAGAAGGGGTGGCCTTGCTGATGCAGGTTTTTGTTCAAGACTTCTATACATTTCCTGAGCAAGAATATTAATAATTTAAGTTTTCTTAAAACGTTAATTAAAGTCTCATGCATAATTGACTTTTTGGAGCCTAACTAGACCCAGCCTTGTTCAGAAAGTGTGGTATAGGCAACTGCCTTCCGCTGTTAGGGATTCTGGCTACATCTATTTTGGCACAAGGGAGAATTCATTTCCATTGTGAATTCATAGCCTTGGATAACTAAACTGGGAATGCAATCTGCGTAGAGTGTGAGTGTTCATCTATGTGTATGTATGTGCACATGTGTAAGTGTATGCTTGTTTTTGTTTTGTTTTGGTAGGTGGACACTCCTATTCCTTATTCAATTACTTTGAAAAGCAACATTCATCAAGTATGAATTATTTCTCCTTGCTCTGGCTGATCTGTGTTATTAACAAAATAACTTTATTAAAGACATTATAAAAATATTGAACAGAATAGGACAAATAGGATTTTGTAACATACCGCTTAAGACAGCTCCAAATACTTCCTACCCCCAGTTTGAAACAATCTGTTACTCAACATTCATGGGACATAATTTTTCAAATAGTTAAAAAACAAAGCAGCTCTATTATAATTCACACAAATCTCTAATTTTTGTCAAATATAATGAGAAACTTTTTCAAATGCTTTGATAGGCTGAAAATATATAATGTCTGAATATCCTGATATAGTAGAAAATATATAGGCTAGTCAATTGAAAATACTGTATGATATGTTAATATAAATCTAGCTATTTGGTCTGAAACTAACACTGGAAACTCTTAAATCTCCAAGCAACCTTTGATAATTTCAGTGAGTGTCTTAATAAACTATGAAGTAATCATACATAAAAATAATCACACTTAAATTACTAAATGGCTATTTCTGTAAACCCCAATGTAGTCTCCTAGTGGATTAAGAGGATCCAAGCAGGAGCAGAACAATGCCCTCTAGCCTTAAATACCAGCCATTAAAGAGAAATATTAATCTCTAAAGAGAAATTCCAAAATGGTCCATGGAACCAGGTGAAGGTGCTATGACTTTGTTAAATTAACAGTTATTAAGTGGAGTACAGAGTGCTAGATATATAGTGAGCTGTGGTCCAACGACAGACTGCAAGAGAAATTGGAATAGGGAGGTTTATTACTAGAGGAAGTACACAGTCCTAGAGGAAGTACACAGCATGCTGTGAGAGGCCACAGGGGAAGTTCAAGGCAGAATGCTGGCAGTGAGAGAGGCAGGAACTGGGGTACATCCCTTTATTAGTATATTTAGGTGGATTGCTTTGGAGTTCCCAGGCTAGGGCCAGATGGGTCCAGTCAAACCAAAAGAGCAGGATTTTGATAAGTTCCACAGGGCTCTTATCTAAAGGGCACATGAGACTGGGAGGCACGGGGGGCTGTTGATCACAAAGGCTCTTGGGAAAGTCCAATCAGTACATTTGTTACTTTGTGGGCTGCTATCTAGGGCATGTGATTGCATGAGAGTGCTAGCGTCAATTTAAGGTCACTACAGGCCACATGGCCACACAAAATGGATGCTGAGACAGCAGTACCATAGAATAGTTTAACTAAACTCATCAAATGGGTGTCTACAATTGAGGCAGAACTTTATTCTTCTTCCACTATTACATAGAAAGTTCTACTTTAATATCATAGCTCAGTAAATGTCATTGAACTTGAACCAGATACAGCTGGGGTTGGCAAACTGTGTTTCTGTGAATTCGCAAGATAAAAATAATTTTGATATTTTATAAGATTGAAAAGTAAAAAAAATATTTTCTGCCATGTGAAAACTATGGGAAATTCAGATATAAGTCTGCATAAATAAAAAATGTATTGGAACATAACTGCACGTAATCATTTATTGTCTGCGGCTGCTTTCATGCTATAATGGCCGTGTTCAGTACATGTACAGAGAGACTAGCCTGCAAAGATTGATTTAGTTTTGGCATTTTACAGAAAAGTTTGCTAAATCCTGAGTTACTTCAGCATTTTTTTTTTGTGGGCGGACAGAGTAATGGAAGGGTCAGGGCATTATAAGCAACTCCTGGAAGTTAGCAAGCATTGTTCTGCATCTACTATGAAGTCATGATATAGCCAGGCCTAACATTTGCTTCCTATATTCTGAAAATATATAATATACATGAAGATGTAACCTAGAAATATTAAGAAAATAAAGCTAAGAAAAGCAGAAAATTAACTGAATTCTCCAAATACTGGCATTCTAAGAATTCTGAAAATGAAAACAGAAATTTCATTTATGATGGTTTGGAAGTTCTAGGGTTAAGCCAAAATTGGACATGATTCACATAAACACAGATCAAACGAGAGATAATATATTTCAGGAAGATAAGGTCTACATAAAGAAAAAAAAAGGAAAACACTATTTGTGATATAATGATTAATACAGTCTACAAATGGAAGAAATTAACTTATAAATGATACCTATTTCAATGCTACCATAAATATGGCATCCTTTGTGATCCTTTTCTGATCAACTCACCTTATCACATTTCTCCACCATCCCTACCCTGGAGCCAAAGATAACTGCCTCATATCTAATTCCATAGTATTTTTCAGGAGCCTTTCTTTTAATCCTTATCAATATGTCTTTTTGACTTTAAAATGTAGATTTGAAATAGTTAGCTTTTACTATCTTGCTTCTATTTTAAAACAACAGCAGCAACAACAACAACAAAGAAAGGATATAGCCCTTCTACCACATGAGGACACAGAAGGCTCCAGGTATAAACAAGAAGAGGGCCCTCGCCAGAAAATTTGACCATGCTGGTGCCCTGATTGTGAACTTCTAGCTTCTAGAACTGTGAGAAATAAATTTCTGTTGTTTATAAGCTAGAAAAAAATTATAATGATATCACCAACAATCCCACTGGCTTCGTATAACAGAGGTTTATTTCTCAGTCATGTTTTATGTCCTCTACTGTGGCTCTGACATGTCTTATTATTTGAAGTCACAGGCTGAAGGAGCAGTCTGCATCTGAAGTATACTGGTTTTGTGTCAAAGGGTGGAATAAGCAGTGTCAAAACCATATAATGGCTCTTAATACTTCTGATTCAATGTGATATGTCACTTCTTCCTACATTTTGCTGGCCAGAGAAAATCCTATGGCCAACTCTTATGTCAATGAAAGAGGGTAGGTGTGTGCACCACATGGAAGCAGTGAAGAGAGGCTTCATAGATGTGGGCAGTACATATTTGGAAAAAATAAAACAATTTTTTATTATTTCATTAATATCAATACTTATTATATTGATGACTGTTTTAAGATTTTTGGTACATTGATTTAATTCTTCAGCAATTTTCTACAGAGAGCACATGTAGGAGATAAAGCCTGAATCCTCTATTCTTGCAAGGTCTTTTTTTTGTCTTCCCATTTTTAAAGTGTTTGGTTTGGATGTACAATCTAAATTTCAAATCAGTTGCCCTCCTGTCAGCATGGTATTGTTTAAACTGCTACGCCTTTATTCAACACCGAATGTCTAATAAAACAAGGCCTTATGCATTATTTTTCACTTCTAGAACATTTTCGACATAATTCAATTTTGGTACTGAGAAGGGTGATATCACTCTTATTTTTATTCCTTTGTAGGCAATTTGTCTTACTTCTAAAAGCTTTTCATAATTTTCCTTTTTCCTTACAGTTCAGAAGTTTTATCATGATGTTTGTCTTGTGGGCCATTTCTCATTCTTTCTTGGTACTTGGCAGGCCTTTAAATATACAGAATTCCGTATTTCTTCAGCTCTGGGAAATTTTCTTCTAAGAGGCCAGATTTATTTTATGTGTCCTGATATGTGTCTGTGTGTGTGTGTGTGTATGTGTGTATAATTTTTTCCCCCTTGCCATATCTAGTAATTTTGGCCAGGAGAGGGGACAGGCACATATATACATGATCACATGGCATTCTGGTTTAGCCTTCTATTCTTTGTTTCATTTTTCGTATTATTATTTTTGTTTTAGTATTTATTTATTGGATATTGGTGGAATTGAATAGCTAACATGATAGAACAATATGTTTTCCTCTTATAATTTTAATGACTTCCTCAATTATGTGAAATAAAACTACACATCAAATCAAACACTGAAACACACAGGAAACTTTTTAAAGTCAATATATTCTAAGCCTTAATCTTCTTGAATTCCATCAGTACCATAATATTTGCATTATAGCTGTATTCAACACTGTTTAGCAACATAAGCCCTTATGTATTGAAATTATTTTTAATTTCTCTTAAATATTTTATTTTGTATACTCTTTATAACAAATTTATCAAAATATAATTTTCAAAATTTATAAAAATGGTCTCATTCAAATGTGTCAAATTTTAAAAATTCATTTTGAGAGCACAGCAATGTGATAAAATTGATACAAAGAATATTTTAAAATAGACTTTATTTATTGAACAGGTTTTGGTTTACAGAATAATTGAATAAAAAGTAGATTTTCCATATACCACCTCACTTTTCCTCTAGTTTCCACTATTATTAATGTCTTACATTTGTTAAGATTGACAAGCCAATTTTGAAACATTATCAACAAAAATCTCTATCATACATTAGGGTTTACTCTTTGTGTTGAACATTTTATTGATTTTGGCAAGTGTATGACATCTATCCCCATACAGTATTTTATAGAATACTTTCACTGTCCACTGTCCACCTGTTCATACCTCTTTCCCTCTAAACTCTTGGCAACCACTGATCTTTTTACTGTCCATAGTTTTGCCTTTTCCAGAATGTTATATAGTTGGAATCATACAGTATGCAGAGTTTTCATATTTGTTATCTCTCCCTTTGCAATATGCATTTAAGATTCCTCTATGTGTTTTTGTGGTTTGATAGCTATTTGTTTTTTAGTGCTGAATAATAATATATTGTATGGATGTACCATAGTTTATCTACTCAGCTATATAAGGACATCCTTTACTTTAAGTCTGTGAATCATTTTGAGTTAATTTTTGTGAAATGTATAAGGTCGGTGTCTAGATTAATTTTTTCAGGTATGTGATGTCTAATTCTTCAACTACATTTATTGAAATAGACTATCCGTTCACCATTGAATTGCCTTTTGCTCCCGTCAAATCAGTTAACTATATTGTGCAGAAAGAGAAACATTTAAGAATTGATTATAGAAAATTAAGAAATAAAAATAAATTATTTCTATATATAAGCTGGCAATTTTATTCCTATTTATGTTCTAGAAAGCAATACAATCATAACTTTTGGTTCTTCTGACAGAAACTGTTTGCATATCTCTGGATAAAAAATCCGTAATTTAACGTGCAACTCCAGAGTCTGGGACAGAATGAATAGTGTATATATGTCAAACAAAACCACAC
>NW_011888802.1:4192722-4200155 GCF_000151845.1 Pteropus vampyrus | reverse complement strand
ACTTCCTCAATTATGTGAAATAAAACTACACATCAAATCAAACACTGAAACACACAGGAAACTTTTTAAAGTCAATATATTCTAAGCCTTAATCTTCTTGAATTCCATCAGTACCATAATATTTGCATTATAGCTGTATTCAACACTGTTTAGCAACATAAGCCCTTATGTATTGAAATTATTTTTAATTTCTCTTAAATATTTTATTTTGTATACTCTTTATAACAAATTTATCAAAATATAATTTTCAAAATTTATAAAAATGGTCTCATTCAAATGTGTCAAATTTTAAAAATTCATTTTGAGAGCACAGCAATGTGATAAAATTGATACAAAGAATATTTTAAAATAGACTTTATTTATTGAACAGGTTTTGGTTTACAGAATAATTGAATAAAAAGTAGATTTTCCATATACCACCTCACTTTTCCTCTAGTTTCCACTATTATTAATGTCTTACATTTGTTAAGATTGACAAGCCAATTTTGAAACATTATCAACAAAAATCTCTATCATACATTAGGGTTTACTCTTTGTGTTGAACATTTTATTGATTTTGGCAAGTGTATGACATCTATCCCCATACAGTATTTTATAGAATACTTTCACTGTCCACTGTCCACCTGTTCATACCTCTTTCCCTCTAAACTCTTGGCAACCACTGATCTTTTTACTGTCCATAGTTTTGCCTTTTCCAGAATGTTATATAGTTGGAATCATACAGTATGCAGAGTTTTCATATTTGTTATCTCTCCCTTTGCAATATGCATTTAAGATTCCTCTATGTGTTTTTGTGGTTTGATAGCTATTTGTTTTTTAGTGCTGAATAATAATATATTGTATGGATGTACCATAGTTTATCTACTCAGCTATATAAGGACATCCTTTACTTTAAGTCTGTGAATCATTTTGAGTTAATTTTTGTGAAACGTATAAGGTCGGTGTCTAGATTAATTTTTTCAGGTATGTGATGTCTAATTCTTCAACTACATTTATTGAAATAGACTATCCGTTCACCATTGAATTGCCTTTTGCTCCTGTCAAATCAGTTAACTATATTGTGCAGAAAGAGAAACATTTAAGAATTGATTATAGAAAATTAAGAAATAAAAATAAATTATTTCTATATATAAGCTGGCAATTTTATTCCTATTTATGTTCTAGAAAGCAATACAATCATAACTTTTGGTTCTTCTGACAGAAACTGTTTGCATATCTCTGGATAAAAAATCCGTAATTTAACGTGCAACTCCAGAGTCTGGGACAGAATGAATAGTGTATATATGTCAAACAAAACCACACCCCATACAGGTCTGAGCTCAAATATCATCAGGAACTCTTTCCATACTATGTTATCTTAAGTCGTCTCCTCCCCAAGAACTTTTGTATCAGGCGATGTATTTTCTTCTTTATAGTCCTAGTCCCTATAATTTTAACTGACAAATAACAAATGTAAAAGAAACAGGATCCCTCATTTTTTCAGCCTCATAATACTTTAAGTGAGCCCTGTGATTTGTGACCAGAAGTAACATGTTGCTTCGAGGCATGGGCATATAAAAACCTATTTGAGACATTCCACTTGCATTATAGCCTGCTGCAAAATGTGCGAAGACCTTTTTGGAGTTGGAGGAGGAACATTAAGATCTAAGCATCCTCAATTTGCCATATGAGGGACTGACAGTATTGTCTAGACAGACAGCAGCCATAGGTCAAGAAGCAAATGTCATGGATGCATCCAAGAAACAATATGATCAATCCTGATTTTCTAATTATATGGTTAATCTTCTCAAGCTCAAATTTTGGTTTTCATTCTTGTCTTTTGCCTGTTTAATCTTGGCCCCCATTAATGTCCTTTTGTGCTTTGCTGTGTACTGTAGGATGTTAGGAATTTACAAAGTACATTTCTCCTATGTCTTGCCATCTGGCTTTCTAATAGGTTCTGCCAATAGGAAGTAGTGTTGGTAAATGAGAGGTGGGAGGAAAGGAGGAGCTTCCTAATTCTTTCATCAGTTATTGGCACTTGCTAGCGCTACTTGGAGAAGTAGTAGCTGTGAGGTATTATTGCACTTGAGTACTTGTTTGATTGTTTCAATGCTGATATCTTTATTAGTATGTCCAGAACTACTATGATAGCCTCTTCTAGTGTACTGTAGCTGATGCAGGCTAGTGGCCTCCAGCCCAGAGGCATTTGCAACTTAGATTTCTTGGTATTATTTCTTCTTCCTTTTAATTCCTTCAATGCCTGCCATCTTTCTTTGGATCGTTCAGCCCTCTGCCACTGTGTGAACAACACAGGTCCATTTCTATTTTCTTGATTGGACTGTGGCAAACATAGTAACAAAACAATGATGAGGGAATTAGTAATTTGTCTAAACCTCATTTTGCCATACAAATGAGTGAATGTGATACAATGCATAGCAAATTGACATATTTTTATATTTTATATGCACAGATTCTTCTGAACTCTCTTGAACAAACTTTGAAAACTGAAGTAATCATTCAGGCATCTAGGTAACCTAAAATAGCTGTCTAAAGTATTATGCCCTAAAATTCATGCATTTTACTCTGTTGGATATATCTTGGCATTTTACTTTACACTCAGTTTTAACAAGCTCTTTTATCTCTTTGTTCAGCCCAAAGTAAACTACTTTGGAACAACAATTTTATGTGGAGGTGTTGAATGACTCTTAAAAGCACAATGACCAAAACCAAGTTTAATAATTGACAGCTTAACCATAGAAGTAAAGGAAATATTCAAAAAGAGAAACATAGGGACGCTTAAAAGTATAATCATACAGAATAAAATGTATAGAAATGCATTCATTTACAATTTCAAAATCTTCCTACATGTTTAAAGTAATCAATTTTTCTATGACATTTAGTCATTAACAAAAGATACTTTATTTTAGCTTTTAAATTTTAAAATATCAAGAAGATACAATTGTATACAAAAATTACATAACAAATATAATGTTTTAAGTAGGAAAAGTACATAAAAGGTTGATAATTGAATGAGATTCCCTGAGATCTCAATTTATATTCATTTTCTCAGCATAATTTTTAATGACGCCTTCTCTCACAATTGTTTTGGTTTGTGCACTAAATTGCATGGTCATCCAATCTATTGGGAACATATTTGTCATAATGTAAATTTTGAATTTTATTAATATTCGGTAGCACAATTTCTGTCACATAGTGGTACTGGCAGAGATTGTTAGTTGTCCTCAATATCTGTATTCCCATTTTTCCAAAATTATACATGCCAATTCAGAATACACGTGACTTTATAAAGTCAGGCGTGACTGTGTGAATCAATTGAGGTCAGATAGAATATGGACAGAAATATCATCTGAAAGCTTCTAGAAATCATCCCTAAGGGAGAGATGGCAGACACATTTTGACCTTTTCATATTTTCCTTCTTGTCACTTTTTAGGATGTTTATGCTCCATTTTGGAACATGAAATAGGGGGCCGACCCTTTTAAAACATGGCAGAAATCTGAACAGGAAAGTCTTTGCTTCCCTGGGGAGTTAATAGAACAGAGCCAGTAACCAGCCCTGGACCACTTACCTCCAGAGTATATTTATACGAGAGAGAAATAAACATAAATCCTATTTAAGAAACTTTTTTTTATTTGCAACCAAATGTAGCATTACTGAGATAGTAGATATTTAATAAATGTCCACAAGGTGAATCCATTATTGAATCAAGATCAAGCTAACATTCAATCAAACCTAGAGACAATGTTTTATTTAAAATGCTTTTACCTGCAAGGTGTAGAAAAGCCAACTCAAATTGCTTAAACAATATTAACATATATTTAATCATATAACAGAAAGGCTAACATAGCATTTAAGGTCTGATGATTTAATGGCATAGTAATATCATAATTTATGCATATGTTTCTATAGTTCCACTTGGTTATCCTTTCATATTCTTTGTAGATTTAGAAGGATTGCTAGAAGCAACTGCAGCTTTATTTAGCAGGAAAGGGATAACTGCTGCCAAGATTTTGCAAGTGGAAAACTTTTGTGGGAAGTCAGTGATAAACTCTTACTGGCTTTTATTGTACTCATTTCTTGTACTGTGAGAATACTATGTGTTGACTGGTTTAGGCTAGGGTTTATGGAGCAACAAATGGAAAGGAAGATGAGGTATTCATTAAAGTCTATTCATAGCCCATCTAACATCTACACTGAAGTGAGGGCAGGGGTGGTATAGATAGGTAGTTGGGGAAGGAATGAATGTCTATGGAGTTCAATGACAATACCTTCTATTGTCTACTGCTAGTGCATCTGACATCCTTTTCATATATACTTTCAGAAATGGTCACTCCAATCCCCCCAGAAGAAAATTGAGTCTCAGTCCAGGATCTGAATGTAATATGCATTCCTATCAGAAACATATCTTTCTTCACGGCCTGGTATATACATATGTTGTATCCATATGTATGTATATAGAGTGATTAAACAAACTATAATGAAGAACCTAATTTGTAAAACTGAATAGAAAAGACCATCCACTTGATCGCATATCACATCATGGTAGAGAGGAGAAATAAAACCTCTTAGAGCTGGTTGTAGAGTTATCTTTAGGAAGATTCCCTGTGTTTATTGTTCCCCAGGGGTTCATCTGAGATTAATGCATATTCCAATCTTATAATAAAATTTAAGCATTAAATTATAAGTTACACTAAAAATTATCTTCAGATGAACTAAAAATAAAATCTAGGTAAAAATGGTAAAGTATTATATTACTAAATTACTTTAGGATTATTAATTATTCATACTGTGGTAGTAATGAAGACACCTGAGAGAAATTTCAAATGATTATCTAAAACAGCTATAAGAGCATTGTTTTACCTATGCAAATAATTAATTATCTTTACAAGTTAGAAAATTATTCCATTCTGTTATGGAAATTACAGAGGAGTTATGTTTAATGAAAGTGACTATTGAAAACATCACAAGATTGGTTATATATTTTTGCTTAAAATTGTTTTATGTATAATCTTCAATGCATGGTCTACATTATTAGAAATCAAAGTTCAGCAGCTCATCACCATCTATTTAACTCTGTAAAAAAAGATATTCAAGAAAATGAAGGTAGATTTTTCTTTAAAGTTTTTTTTTTTTTTTATAAATTCAGCTTCAAGTCTACTTTTCTCTAAATATTCCTAGAGATACAATGATCACTAATACAGAGATTTCAAATCATTTGATCTTCAAAGTTATATCTGGCAGGTCTGTCTTATTTCTGCTCTTTTATATCTTTTGAGTACTTGGCAGGACTAATCATGTTGATGGATATGTGGTAAAAGAGACTGCTGTGAAATCTGCTTCTGAGCAATATGTTGCTGATGAAAATGGTGCAATTTAAGATTTTTAAATAAAGATGGAATAACTTTAGTATTAGGAGATGCATGGAGATCAGTAGGAACTGGAATAAGGCTTCTATTTGGACCAATATCAGTTAATAGATAAACTAAATTCCAAATGCTGCTAGCATTTGCCGTCATAAAAGAAAACAAGGCTTAAAAATACCTAGGAAAGCTTCCCTTATGGTTGATTGGCACATTATATATCAATCTTGAAAAATTATAAGTGGTTATCAATGGTTATAAAGTGAATTGTGCCTTTTCCTTACTTTGATAGAAATATTTTCACTCTTCCATTCTGCTTTCTTGGTTAAATATAATATTCTGCTTTCTTGGTTAAATATAATATAGTAAGAAAGATAATAAGACATGCTTCTCAATCTCACATTTCTTATTACTTTTAAAATTAATTATTATAAAAAATATGGTGAAAATTCTCTCTAAAATGCAAGAGTTATGGAGCAAGGGGTTAAGAAGGCTCTGCAAGAACCATGGAGAACTCACTTTCTTGATGGAGAAAACCCTCTGAACTCCTCAGGGACACACACCAAATTCTAAGAGGAGAGGAACATCTGTTTTATCCAGCTCTGGATCACCAGCAGGTAGCACTGTGCATGGAACAAAACAGATGTTCAGTATATATGTAAATTACATGAATGTATAAAATGTCACAGATCTTGTCTTCTCTAAATAAAGGTATCAGCAGACAAATGTCAAAGGAGTTCATGAGATTAATTTGATGTAAGTCCTACTTAACACTAAGACTGTACTCGGTGGTACCATAAAGTGGCAAGGAAACAGGGGCTTTTGTTATGTAGAGAAATTGATTCTTTCCATTTCCCACTAGAAAAACATGTATTTTATAAACTTACTGAGTTTATGTTACATAATTATTTTCTTTGTATATAAATGAGTACTAAGGAGGTATGTCTCTTCTTTGCTAAAATATCTATCAGTAGAGAGACTTAAAATAAGGAAAATTCTCTTCCCTATGATATCAGCACACCATTGTCAAAAAGTATCAGACCACACATTGACATTTAATACTTTCTTGCTTAAAAGTTTGACTTTTCTGTGATGCCGTCTTGTGTTCTACCTTAAATATGTAATCAGATATAGTTCTTGTATACCTCCAGCAAGCAGCATCATGCTCAAAACAACAGTAAAAAATAACCAAAACTGTCTTGTGGAAAAATCTGGAAAGTTATAGCATGATTAACTACTGCTTTAACTGGGAAAACAAAAGGAGAGAAAGTCCCAGGTTAGGGGGAGGGGGTAATTTTTTTAGGATTTCTGACATTCTCTAAAAATAATTATTTTTTCTTTTGTAAGTCTGAATCATAAGAATCCTCTTTAATTCTGTAGAACTTTATTGTGGAAACAAATATCCAACACATTTTTAGATACAGAACCTAAAAAGAAGTGAACAGAAAACTTAAACCATCAAGGAGACAAATGAGCCTGATTTAGAGAATTCCCTGATGCTCTGTACCACCCAACACCTGCGCAGGTTCTTACTAACATTTAAAGTCACACACGAGATATTTCCACCACTCACATTACTAATACACTGATTATGTAGAAACTGCTTTTTTTACAAGTAAATTTATTTGAGGAGGGTGACAGTTGTTTAGTACCAAATATACTTAATTTCCATACCTGTATATAACAACAAACACAGATGAATAGCAGTATGTAGTGGTTCAGAGGAGAGATGAAAGTGTTATGAGGGAATTCAAAATGCTCTACTATGTGACACAACCAAACATTGCTATCTAAATAGCTGCCAATGAAAATATGAAATTCACAATGCAGATTACACTAACAGAAAGACGCCAACAGATCTGGCTACTGTGGGTGCTATTTGAAATTGTGGACAAATGATGAGTCACTATAGCTTAAAAAATTAGAAAGCAAAAAATGGTAGAATTTATTAGGGATGAATGTCAGCAGAAAATCCCACTAAGAAATATCTCTTAGAATAAATCAATATCACTAGGATCTATACCATCTAATAGAAAATATAACCAATAAATAAGTCTGGAAAAAGTGATAA
>NW_011888802.1:4184966-4192672 GCF_000151845.1 Pteropus vampyrus | reverse complement strand
TTGTTTAGTACCAAATATACTTAATTTCCATACCTGTATATAACAACAAACACAGATGAATAGCAGTATGTAGTGGTTCAGAGGAGAGATGAAAGTGTTATGAGGGAATTCAAAATGCTCTACTATGTGACACAACCCAACATTGCTATCTAAATAGCTGCCAATGAAAATATGAAATTCACAATGCAGATTACACTAACAGAAAGACGCCAACAGATCTGGCTACTGTGGGTGCTATTTGAAATTGTGGACAAATGATGAGTCACTATAGCTTAAAAAATTAGAAAGCAAAAAATGGTAGAATTTATTAGGGATGAATGTCAGCAGAAAATCCCACTAAGAAATATCTCTTAGAATAAATCAATATCACTAGGATCTATACCATCTAATAGAAAATATAACCAATAAATAAGTCTGGAAAAAGTGATAAGGTACTCATTTTGGTTTTATTTGGTTGTGTTTTTTATGTGCAATTGCTAAATGAGAATTAATTCCGAGAGGCATTAAAAATACATATAAATATATTAAGATATGTATAAATGTCTATATACATATGAATGTATGAGTGTATATATAGATACACTATTACATGTATAAGGAATGGAGAATGATAAATGTCATTAATAACATCTGTTAACTTTGGGTACCAGATAAACTTCATAAAACACTTCATAGAACTATATGAAGGCACTAATCTTATGATAATTTTATTCATCAAGTTTAAGTATGATTTTAAAATTATTTTGCTATAGTAAAAATTCATGTATTTCAGATTTATTTTTCTAAAAATTATGAGAAAATGATTCAACGTTTCTGTTTTCATTTAAAATTTTTATTCTTGAAAAATAACAATGAATAACAATATAGGATCCAGAATCTTCAAATTAATAGAAAAAACGGTATCAAAAATACATGTACTAAAGCTTTAGAAAAAACGAATTATCCTATTCAAGTAATTTTTACAAATGCAACTGGATTATGTCTTTCTTTTGAAAAATAGAAATATAACGACCAAATGGTCTTGCACATATTCTACAATATACAATGACTCTAATACCATAAAGATCTTATTGCTAACTAAATTTCAAGCTTGAAACTTCATCTAGAGTCAATCTCTTCACTTCCCTTTAAAACAACTTTTACCTCTTAAAGTTAAGCTTTGTTTCAAGTGTAATTGTGAGTGAATAAATTAATCATATGCTATAACATGAAAAGAGAGAGGACAATAGGCCTCAAGGGAGAGGTGAATGCAAATGAACTGAAGAATTTAATACTCAACTTCAGTGCAATATTATGATTTTCACTTGAGCAGATGAGAAATAGCGGGTGTGTGCTCTCCCCAAACCATTAGGACTGTCAGCTCTTCCCTGTTCCCAAAACTCCATCAACATTCTTAAATACCAGAATGTAATTCCATAGTCCAAAAGCCTTTAACGTTGCAAACTCATCTGTGCTGCTGTTCTGTGCATTGCATACCAAATGTAACTATTTAATTATTTAGCACCTATATAAATGTGGGCATTTCTCTGTGTGTGAACTTGTCTCTTGCAAACACCTGCTTCTACCATGCATTATGTAGACACAGTCTCAAATGAGAAAGTATATAGGATTCTTAGATTTTCCAATCTACTCCATCCTGCCATTTTGATGGTTCTAACTGTGTCTAAAAATTAGAATATAAAATATATGTAATGAGTTTTGCATCCTTTATTGCCTAAAGCAAATAGGTCACAGAATAATTTAGATGGCAGTTGCATTTTTTATTTTCATAGTTTCCCGAGCGACAGCAATGGAATGGAAACATTTTCACCTATGTCTAGCATGTAAGAAATATTCTATATTGGCTCAATATATAAAGGGATTTTGTAACATGCTGGTGATGTCTGAGAATCATCTGGAACATATAATATCCTCAGTACTAAGTTTAAGTTCTACTAGTAATTCAGTCAGACCTAGTAAGATCAATAATGTCATTGATTTCTTTCGCGTACTACTGCAGAGTGATGATTTGAGGGCTGGTAAATGATTGTTTTATGTTTTTAAGTATTCTATGGCAGCGGTCCCCAACCTTTTTGGCATTATGGACTGGCACTCCTATGAGAATCTAATCTGATGATCAGAGTTGGAGCAGAGGGAGTGGCTGAAAATACAGATGAAGCTTCACTCGCTAGCAGGCCACTCACCCCCTGCTGTGTGGCCCAGTTTTTAACAGGCCACTGTACTGGTCCATGGCCTGGGGGTAAGGTGCATATTCCATAGAACAGGGGTTCCCAACCCCTGTTCTATGGAATATGCACCTTACAGCTTGGACTTCTGAGTCTAATTCCCATAGAAAATAGTGGAGGAAAATCACAACATACAGATTCTTCATCAAGAGAATTCTGAAGGAGAGATTGGACTTAATCAGGCATGTATATAAACTCATTTTCAACTGATTGACAAAAATCAATCACAAGGGCCTTGAGAATTTGGACAACAGACGTCATTACTCAACTGTAGACAAAGTAACAGAATGCTATTTTTTCTGGAAGTGTATTTCTCATGTTTGTGGTAGGAAGTTCTTGCTAAATCTTCTCTTGAATTTAAAGACATTGTGGAATTTCTTTTCTTGATTTACTATGTGAAATGTAGAAAGAATATACTGTGGCACCAAACAGACCTTGCTCTAAAGCTCATTTCCAGGAACCACTAGTGTGTGAGCTTAGAAGAGCAGTTCAAACCCAGAGGTTTCAGTTATCTCTCTGTGGCTTGCAATGAAAGTTGTTCCAAATTTAGATAAGATAAACTGCACATTTAGCCTAGAGTACCAGATACTCCAGGAATATAATGTCACTCCTTTTAGTAAGACTTCTTTAATTTTTAAAAAACATATGGGAAGTCATTAAATTTAATTACAGACAATGATGTCTGCAAAATAACCAAGCTGTTTGCCTACCGTATTCTGAACTTGAATCCAGTGATCCTTCTTTATTAACAAATAATTAACATTAATGTTCTATTGACGTATTCTAAATTTAATATTTATTGTCTCAACAAATAGTATTCAACTGAAAAGAAGAAAACCTAAATCAAAATGTCTCATATAGAAATTTAACATTTCTTGAGCATCATATGATATGTAATTTATTTTAAAAGCAGGAACAATTTCTCCGTACTTTTCAGATAGTCACTGAGGGTTAAGAAGATTAAATAATTTGCCCACATTTATAAAGTTAAAATATAGGCACAGGTTTCTTTGGCTCCAAAGTCCATCTATCATGCAACACAGCATGTCTATAGTTGTGCAGGTGGAGGATAAGGAGTGAAAGGGACTCATAATCTTTTTTCTATCTTGTTTATGTGATTCTTATCAAAAGAGATTTCTAAATATGATGGAAAAAAATTCCAAAATGCATGCTATTAATCAAATATGTCCAGAAAGGTATTTTCAATTCTATCAAAATTATGATTCATGGACTACAATTATAAGTAGAAAAATAGCAAATTGAAAACAGCTGTAGATGAAGATTAGCTCTAGCTTTACAAAACGTAGAACATATTGTAAGTGGGCTGAGAGGAGAGAAAAAGAGTAGAAACAAGAGGAAAACCAAAGGTGTTCCTCTTAGCATACGTGTACAATTTGAAGTTGCAATCACAGATTATTTTAAAATATGTAAAAAAGAAAACACATGCACAACTCTTTCTTGCATATCATTTATTAAGTTACATGCATCACGATTGCCATAGCTTCCAGATTCCTTAGAGCTGGCTCTCTCATATTTGTCTCTATATTCCCCTCTTTCTCCAGGGCTGTATAATCGGGTTTCTTCCTCTTCAAGCTCTGATATTTCTCATTTTCATTCCTATCTCACAAAACTTCTCAACTCTTTTTTTAAATCGGTGTATACTGTTTCTTCAAAATACATTTTAACATTCTCCTTTTCCTCTTCTGACTTCCTTTTTTCCTTACCTTTCTTTTTACTTTTTTCAGCTTCTCATCATTGTAAATATCCTTGTTCAATATACCTCTACACATGGTCTAGATTCTTTCGTAGTCTACTTCTTTGGGAGTCTTAATTATATCTACTCTCACCCTTGTATCTTCAGCCTTTTAATTTTACCTGACTCTGCTAGTCGTCTCCATCCTATGATTCTTTTTTATTTAAAATAAACATTTTTTTTTCACTTTGTATTATTTCCCCTCCAACCTCGGTGACTTTACAGCAAAATTTCCTGAAATATTTAAAGTTGTTGTCTTTAATTCTTCAACTTTCCATTTCTCCTCAATTTGCTCACTGATCACAGAAGTGACTTTTGCTAAGGTCTTTGATGTCATTCATCTCGGTTAAACTAATGGATAATTTTGCGAATTATTTGATCTCTTGGAAGTAACTGACCCAGCCACATTTCATTTTTTATTGGAGTACCTTTCGATACCACAATATTGTACCCTCCTAGGTTTCCAAGTGTCTTTAGGGGCTATTTCTTCTCAATATCCTGTGCTAATTCTTCCCCTTAAATGGTAGATACCTCATGGCCCTAACAGATTGACCTTTCTATTTTCTAAATATTTTCTAAGAACATTTTATTCATTGTAGTTACTTCCATCAGCAACTTTGAAATGCAAATTTCCAGCCTAGAATCTCGTTTCTGAGAAATGGAATAGTTAAACAGCTTTCAAACTGACAACTCTATGTATTCTCTCATCACAAACATCTCAAAATTCAGATTTATAACTGGTTATTCTTTTCTTCAAACCAAATATGCTTCTCCATCAGAGTTCCTGTTGTAGCTGTTATAACTTCCACTGCCTTTTTGAAGCCACATACCAGAGAGGCATCCTTGATCACTCCCTCTCCCTAACACACTATATCTGCTGTAATAACTAGTTAATCATCAAGACCTTTCCATTTTACAGTTTAATAGGTCTTTCCTAAACTTGTCCACTGAGCTCTGTTCCTAATGCCTCCATCATACACAAAGCTAAGTCACCATCTCATTAACTGTTTGAATCTATTCTTGCCTTCCTTGAACTTATTCTACCCAATGAATGATCATTTATTTTTATAACATGTACATGGCAATTATTTTCCTTTTTCTATAGACCTTTGGGTAAAGGCCTATATCTGGCCTTCATGACCACTTAAATGGTCTCTGCTTTCTTCTTCATCACTTTTAATTAACATTACATCCCCTACACTCCCTCTCCCTCTCTTATGTTCCGAGAATGAGTCATGTTCTCTGCTTTTGAACATGCTCTTCTCTCTGAATAAAATCTCTCCTCATAATCATGCCATTTATCTAACAGACTCACTTGTAGGTGTTAGCCTCAAGGCAACTTGCTCTGGGAGGGCATAACGTTCTCTTGTTTAGGTTAGATTAATAGTTCTTTTTACTTCCACATTAGTAACATTTATTGCACTTAAAATTATTTAATTGTCTGTTGGGGGCAATATATTTGCTATTCACCATTGAGTTCTTAGGACCTAGTAGGATGACTGGAATATAATAGATACCCAGCTGGATTTCTTTTTCTGTAATGAAAATTTCATATACACTTATGTGGACACTGAAGACAAAGAAAAATCAAACATGTAACATACATAAGACAATATGTGAACAGTAGCATGAATAATGTGTGGACCATCCTGTCAGTTTATAAACTGGGTCACAGATATCTATTTCTCCATAATTAAATTAATTTTTGTTAGAGGCTGAGTGATGGTAATTGAGAGAACAGTCTATATTACTTTCATATACAGACCTCAATGTAGATAATCAGGGAACCCACTGGGTTTTGAATAACTTTTTTTTTTGTAGTCATTGAAGAGAAATTCAGATGCAGTTAGTTTTCAGAGAGAGGAGTTATAAGATTGATCACATAAAAATTTTATGATAAATATTTGTTATGACAAATGGCAAGATAATGAGTCTGCTAAGAAAAACCAAAATGATCTCTTTTTATTATAGGCTTTTTCTTGAACCAGTACATATAATTAAGACATGAGAAGTTTCTATTAAATCCTCTCTGGGTTTGCTTCATTATGTTCTGCTTTTAAGCAATCTGCATTCTATTCATAATCTTTTTAGAAATCTTGGATTTGATTGTTTTAATTATTATTCTGAGCCTCATGTAAAATCCGTTTCATTTTCTTCATGGGGAAATCTAATGGCACACACACAGACACACACACAATTCATGAGTGGTTATTCCTGTCAAGCAAAGATTTGTCTTTCCACTTATTCTTAAAAAAAAAAAAAAAAAATGCACCCACACATGTACACATAAGCACACCAGATTCAAAGTCAAAAGTTCTCATTCTGCTTATTGTTAGCCTGGGGATTTTAAGCAATTTATTCCACTTTAAGCCTCAGTCTCCTACCTGGTCCATAAAAAGTATATGACATTTCTAGATCACTTTCTTAGTGAACTTGAGATTAAAATTAAATAGTTACTGTAGAAAAGCTTAGATAATATGAAAAGTGTTATATAAATTTTAAGTATTTTAGTTTCTCTTTTCTACACTAGTCTTCTCATAGCATGTTAGAACCTGTTCCTAGTTATTTATATTTATATCTAGATAATTTTTCTAGGCAGAATTTTTACAATAAACTTAATTTCCTGGTGAATAACTCATTTTTATTTATTGCTAACGCTAGTTAAAGTCCAAAATTCCCATTAACTACACTGAGTATCTCCTTTGTTCAAGTCTACACCTGCAGTTCTCAAACTTTACCATGGATCAAACTCACCTCCAGAGCTTGCTAACACGGACATTATTGAGTCCCACCTCCAGAATTTCTGATGGAGTTAAGTGGACTCTTTATTTTATATTTCTTACAAGTTCCTAGGTGACATTTTGATGTTACTCCAGTGGCAGGCAGCATGTTGAAAACCACTGTTCTAGCAGGGCTTTTTAGATCTTAACATTCATAGCAACTGCCTAGCTTTATTCTCAAAAGTAATTATTTCATTGCCCTAAGGTATGCCTCAAAATTGTTATTTTCTAAAGAAGAATTGAGATTCACTGCTTTAGAAGTAATGTTTCTTAAATCCCATTAAAAAAATCCCATGCCCAGTTGAATCAAAAGGCAAGATTCAATCTCTATTACATATTTCTACCCATGGCCTCTATCCTCTGTCATCTAACCAAATATTCAACCCAGACACTTTCATAATTTAACAGAAAAAATTTATTTGCATAACTAACAAGTATTGCTTATCTAGATCACCCCAACTCTCTATGGGCTATTACAAACAGAAGTCTATGGATTGGAGTACAGTGATAAGAGGTGCAGATTCTCCTCCTCCCCTGCACTTTATTCAAACATGGGATTCTGCTTATGAAAATACAGTTTCCATATTGTGAGTGTTCTGATGCATAAATAGTAGCCAGTTCACCAAGACTCCAAACCAATGCCGTCCACCTGGCAAATGTATGACTCTACTTGTTATCTCAAAGAAGATATGGAAAACAGAATTAGGACTGATGTGTCTAAGAGAAACCCAGGTCAAGGGCACTGTTAGAAGATTAAGGACAAAAAATTAACTTTCCGTTACTCCATTTCTTTATGACAGAGATCTAATTCAGGAATTTGTTACCTTCTAAAAAAGCAGTAACTCCAAGTGGCTTAGAAGCTATTGCCATAAAATACTACACAAGACTTTTAATCCCCACCTTTCCCAATTTGAGACTTTGGACTCTATCTACATTTCTATCCATACG
>NW_011888802.1:4182416-4184706 GCF_000151845.1 Pteropus vampyrus | reverse complement strand
ATCTATAAAAAGAAATTGTTAGTATCATTTACTGAAAAGTTGTGAGAATTAAATCAATGATGTTTTAAGGGCCTGGTACATTGCTGAGCATATAATTGGCTCTTAGCAAATAGCAGCCATTATAATGCTATCCTTTCAAGTAGAATCCTCATGTAATCTTTTCCTATCTGAAGTTTTTGATCAAATTAACTTAGTATATTATTACATTTTTTTCTTCTGTTTTGAAATACTCTGCTTTAAAGCCAAGTCTACTAAAGTGGAATAGATTAGCTAAAGTGAGAAAATTGTATAACCGGATTCTTACTCCATCAATAACGGCTTTTAGGTTAATAAAGAATGGCTAATGCTATTTTCTGTTACTCCTTTCCAAATATCGTCATTACTAATTTTTGAGGCTAACATAAGTATGTAAACTAACATTTTGCTCATTGCTTTCAGGTTTCGCAGTCTTATGATGTCATAATGTCTGTAAGACATAGAGAATGGAGTTAACTTTTCAAAATTCATAAAAAATAGAGCCATAAAAAGTCTTCATATTTTAAACATTTCATATTCTAAAATGACTATTATGTTAGAAATCAGTAAAAAACTCAATGAATCCATAAATATCATTCATGAGTTTATAAATTAATTTCAACTGATCAACTTCTTCTTTATTATTTTTTATTCTGACCTTGCCAAGGCTTTGGCTACTTAATATCTTACCGGTATCTGTGTCAGACTATACTGAAGCAGAAAATATTTCACTAATATTAAATTGTTAAATTTTGAGTATAGGGAGATATTGAAGAGTTTATGTGAAATTGAAGTAGGGGATTTTCTATGAATTGCTCTTATTCACATGCATAATTATCCAAGCATAGGAAATATTTTACCTGTTTGCATCTAATATATAATGAATTATTTCCTAATTTTGAAGTATTCGTAGTACTCACAACAAATATCAAACATAACTCCTTATTTTCTGTTAGTAATGGCCTAAAAAAACAACTATCGACTATATACTAGGATGAAAATGTTTCCAAACTGAATCATAACATCTAATATTTCCCCTGAGAATTAATAATTTTTTTATGATGGGGGAATGTCACAATCATATTTGAGATTTAACAGTGAGGGTGGTATTTGTGCATTGTTATATATAAATCTCATTTTAAATAAAATCACTATTTTCCATTAGATTTCAGTATTAAAATTTCTACATTTTTACCTACCAAAGAAAACCTGTCTTAAAAGCAACTGTTAGATTTGTAGGAAACCAAATTTGTGTAAGTTAATATTTAATTTTGAGTTGTCATAAACTTACTCTAAGAGTAGAAGTCTCAAAGTCACCTCTCTTTAAGAATGCACTGTTATTTTGTAATATTTCCTTATTTCTACCCCATTTCATTACCCATTAAAGATTTTGTAATCCCTTGCCTAGTATTTAAGTGTTCAAATTCCAACCTCTTTCCATATTATTCACACTATGGCTACTTGTTATCCTAATATACAGTTTATATTAAACCATCATTCTTTTCACAACTGTTTAGTATTCAAAAACAAACTCTTTAAATCACATACTGGTCTTTCTGGAATATGTCATTGCACCTTTCCATCTGTCTTTCTTATTTATATCCCCATACCTGTCTTATACTTTAGCCAGATACCAGTTTGCCATTCTCTGAAATAATGGGCATATGGCACTTTCTAAAATTTGTGTCTTTTCTAAAACCTCTTCCCTTTTCTATCTGTTCAAATCTATTCCATTCTAAGGTTGAACCCAAATAAATAATTTCATCTTATTACTTGTGCATGTAGTGCAATAATTTCATCTGTTCTCTTTGAAATTAGCTATTTGCTCCATTTGAATGAAGGCAACTTGAATACAAAGATTGTACCTCATTTGTATTTATTTCTCTTATGTATCCATCCATGATCAAAAACACTTTTTTCTTACATAATTTAGATGTCAAGCAGATTCAGTATATCTGTTGTAATTCTGTTTACTATTCAATGCAAAAGAAATTTAATGACAGCTCTCAAATACTAATTTATTTTATTTACTGTATTTTGAAATCTTTGTAATAGAATGTATTTCTAAAGTTTGATGCTATATTAAGACAGTATCTACGGATTCCCAGAATCCTGCTGAATACTAACACTGATTACATTTTAAATCTTGGTCAGGAACGTTATAAATTAGGACCATCAAGAATTGAAATATTAAATCTTTTAGTAAAAAATTTTTCTTTAAACATTAGCTAAGTTTTGGAAGAAATAAAAATTCATACCTATATCTTCAGAAATA
>NW_011888802.1:4180039-4182366 GCF_000151845.1 Pteropus vampyrus | reverse complement strand
TGTGAAATTGAAGTAGGGGATTTTCTATGAATTGCTCTTATTCACATGCATAATTATCCAAGCATAGGAAATATTTTACCTGTTTGCATCTAATATATAATGAATTATTTCCTAATTTTGAAGTATTCGTAGTACTCACAACAAATATCAAACATAACTCCTTATTTTCTGTTAGTAATGGCCTAAAAAAACAACTATCGACTATATACTAGGATGAAAATGTTTCCAAACTGAATCATAACATCTAATATTTCCCCTGAGAATTAATAATTTTTTTATGATGGGGGAATGTCACAATCATATTTGAGATTTAACAGTGAGGGTGGTATTTGTGCATTGTTATATATAAATCTCATTTTAAATAAAATCACTATTTTCCATTAGATTTCAGTATTAAAATTTCTACATTTTTACCTACCAAAGAAAACCTGTCTTAAAAGCAACTGTTAGATTTGTAGGAAACCAAATTTGTGTAAGTTAATATTTAATTTTGAGTTGTCATAAACTTACTCTAAGAGTAGAAGTCTCAAAGTCACCTCTCTTTAAGAATGCACTGTTATTTTGTAATATTTCCTTATTTCTACCCCATTTCATTACCCATTAAAGATTTTGTAATCCCTTGCCTAGTATTTAAGTGTTCAAATTCCAACCTCTTTCCATATTATTCACACTATGGCTACTTGTTATCCTAATATACAGTTTATATTAAACCATCATTCTTTTCACAACTGTTTAGTATTCAAAAACAAACTCTTTAAATCACATACTGGTCTTTCTGGAATATGTCATTGCACCTTTCCATCTGTCTTTCTTATTTATATCCCCATACCTGTCTTATACTTTAGCCAGATACCAGTTTGCCATTCTCTGAAATAATGGGCATATGGCACTTTCTAAAATTTGTGTCTTTTCTAAAACCTCTTCCCTTTTCTATCTGTTCAAATCTATTCCATTCTAAGGTTGAACCCAAATAAATAATTTCATCTTATTACTTGTGCATGTAGTGCAATAATTTCATCTGTTCTCTTTGAAATTAGCTATTTGCTCCATTTGAATGAAGGCAACTTGAATACAAAGATTGTACCTCATTTGTATTTATTTCTCTTATGTATCCATCCATGATCAAAAACACTTTTTTCTTACATAATTTAGATGTCAAGCAGATTCAGTATATCTGTTGTAATTCTGTTTACTATTCAATGCAAAAGAAATTTAATGACAGCTCTCAAATACTAATTTATTTTATTTACTGTATTTTGAAATCTTTGTAATAGAATGTATTTCTAAAGTTTGATGCTATATTAAGACAGTATCTACGGATTCCCAGAATCCTGCTGAATACTAACACTGATTACATTTTAAATCTTGGTCAGGAACGTTATAAATTAGGACCATCAAGAATTGAAATATTAAATCTTTTAGTAAAAAATTTTTCTTTAAACATTAGCTAAGTTTTGGAAGAAATAAAAATTCATACCTATATCTTCAGAAATACTAATGAGATGCAAATGTCATTGTTTCTATATGGTTTCTATATTGAAATATGTTTGATGTATATTACAAAACAAAAATGCCACTTTGTAACATTCTCTATGAATGGTATAAATTGATTGTTGTTGAATGTATACCATCAATAGAGAATGTGTTGTCAAACACTGACACAAATGTGTAAAGGATGTGTATGTGAGAAAATATTCAAGGCATTGCATAGGTTTCTATAAATACCTTCAAAAAAGAAAAAAAACTCCAATATCATAAGCATCTACTATTTGTCTTTATGTTGGTTTAAAGAAAAAGATATTAACTTTTTTGTATAATTAACCTCTTAACTTTATAAGCATAGTATATTTCTTACATATTTTAAAAAGGAAAATAGTAAAATTATAAATTCTGGACTTATTTATAGAACATAGAAATAATAAAATAGTAAGTAGCACTTTGCAAATTGAGAATCCAAATCACTCAGATTTTGAATGAGTCATAAAATCTTAAAGACTGGCAAAATAAATTGGACAACTCAAAAATTTAACTTATCTAATCCTGAAAATATTTGGAATTAACACAACAAACTAAGTCAGGTGATTATAAAAATCAATGCATCACCAATAGTGTGTTCTTAGAATTAAAAGAGTAAATAGTGATACTTGCTTGGTATGCAATTCAATAAACTAGCTTACCTGTGGAAAGTGTTTGTTTATTTTATAACTCACATAGAATTTCAGTTCAGTAAAATTTCATTTTGATTTTTTTTAGAATTTGTTATGACGGTAATACATACCTATCCTAATTATATAAAAATGTTAATAGTTTTTAAATATGTAATATAC
>NW_011888802.1:4177797-4179989 GCF_000151845.1 Pteropus vampyrus | reverse complement strand
ATGCAATTTTCCCTTTAGTATTTGATGAATACATTCTATATAACACTACTATCATACTCATTAGTGAATGACTTATTATACAACAATATTGTCCCTTTTATAAGTAATTACAGTAACAACATGGCCTATAACACTACCTCACCTTAAATAAATAGCTTTAATGTTACATTGCTGTGTGAATATCTTCCACCCATGGTGTTTCATGATGTTTTGTGTCATTATGCTGGAATAACTTCTTATGCCTTCCAACAACTTTTTAGGTAATACATGACTTGAATATATTTATCTTTAACAACTGAGTAATTTAAATATGTCAATAGAGTAATTACAAAACAGCTGTGTAAATAGTTTTTAAACACCAAATTTTAGAGTATGCTTTACAAATACCATTTGCCCCATTTTGATGGAGAAAAAGACTTTTGATAGTTTTTAGATATCATTTATCTTTTCGTATGTGTGTTTGCATGTGTGAGTGTGTGTTACCAGCTGATAATATGGTAAAATTTATTCAAACTGATACATTCTAATTTTATTAATGTTACTTTATTAATCTACATTAACATTAAACATTGACTTATTAAATCTGTGACTTTGGGAAAGTTTAACTGTTGCATAGTTCAGATTTTCTGCTGTTGAATTTTGATGAATTATAGTTATGATGAGAGGATCAGCTGATACTGTGAATAAGCAGAACCTGGTTTCTACTATATGCTCAGTAATGGTACCTAAAACCAATTCTCTATTTTCAAGGAAAAAATAGTCTTATTCTTTTTGTTACTCCTTTGATTTTTCTCTTTAATTCTTTCACTGTTTGTTTTAAAATGTTAATTACATGAATCACATTTCCACTTTAAGTTGTTAAAGAGATAGTTCGGCAAATTAAAGTAACTGCAAATCAAAATGTAAAAGTTTTATTTTCATGTACAATTCAACTTATGTATAATGCAGGTGCAGAAAATAAGATGCTTTGTTTGAATTTCCTTTTCTACTGAGAAATATATAATGCAGGAATTTGAGTAATATAAATTTCTGGCTAGAGTTCCTACATTACCAAATTTTTATTGTGCTTTCAGCTGCATTTGAATGTGTATGGGGAAAAAAATTAAGTTTTGAGTAAGTCATAAACACAATTGCTTTTCAATAAGCATTATATTTAATCATGGCACATCTAAGTTGCTATAACATTGGCACATAAACTTAATTGTTTTATTTTGTAAAAAGCAATTTTAATGTACCATTTCATTAAAACAAAGCTACTTAGGCTACATATCTCAAAAAGAAAGACAGAAGAAAGTGAGCTAGATTCTTTTAGTCATAGAATTTTCCACTTCAGAATTAATATTAAGACACTGAGGTATATCTCCATACTAGAAAGTAAAATTAGAATAAAAGAAATACTAACATAATGAACATGGTACACTTTGCTTCCTATTTTTAAGCTCTCGATGGCTATTTTATACATGTCTTATAAATATGAATTCTTCAATACTTATTTGCTAGGAGTTCTTAAACTCCTAGATTTCAAATTCCATACTTTCAAAAGAAATACATTAAAAAACTCTAGGACTTCATGCCTTGCTTATTGCCTGAAATATTTTACATTCTATTTTAAGGGTATTTCAAATGTCTAAAAATAACTTAATATATGCTCTTATTAAACTTGAGCTACTTAGCATTTGATCAAATTTATATTTTCTTTCATCCAGATTTTAAAGCTTCTATCATTTTCATAATGTACTGTGTGAGGCCATTTCTTCTGGAAAAAAAAATAATTTGCATATCGTTAGTCAACCTTTTAAGGTTTAACTCACTTTGTTTTACTAAAATTGTACGTACAACTGCCACCACTATTTAATTCTAGAAAATGTCCATGAATCCAAACAAAAACCAAAAAATCTGCACTCAGTGGCAGCTCCTCCCTAATACTTACTCTCAATTCTTGGCAACCATTAATCTACTTTCTATCTTTACTGATTGCCTATTCTGGGTATTTCTTATAAATGAAATTATGTGATATGCGGCTTTTTTACCTGACTTCTTTCATTTAGCCTCATGTATTCAAGATTCATCCAAAACCCATTTTATATAGTAAGAGTCTTAATTCTGCAATGCAGTTCTTACTGGTTTGAGTAATCTTTTGAACTGTTTCACTTTTTGGAATGTTTAGTTTATTGCAATCCTACATTTTTTTT
>NW_011888802.1:4176150-4177747 GCF_000151845.1 Pteropus vampyrus | reverse complement strand
GTGACTCTGATGATCAGCAAGATATGAAAATCTAGGTAAAGATGGCAGCCAAGTACAATACAAAGATCATATTTTATTTCTGTTCTGTCATTTCAAATTTTTAGTCAAGTCACTCAATATTTAATGAATTGCTCTGTAGTATTTACCTTTTCCATGTCTCCATTTGTTTCTTGGTGTGAGTAAATCCTGCTACTTACTGATGGTGCAATCCTGCAAGTACTAACAAAAATGGTAGGCAATCACTCCAAAACCACCAACGGTGCTAAATGACTGCAGTACCATTTTTCTTAGTTCTCTTTTGAACTAGTGGCTCAAAAACATATAGCCTTGACAGCTGTTCCTCATTCATGTTGTATCTTAAGCGGTCTTATCGTTTGCCAATAACAATCCTCATTATGTTCCCTTAGACTACAAGAACATGTTGCCTTTTTCTCTAAAGGTCAAACATGTATTTAGTGACATTTTCTCCCTAGGACTCAGGTATCAGTCCCCAAAGGCTGACTGAGTCAAAAAGTGATCTAAATGATACATGCTCTTTGGTACTCTATCATTTTCTTAACCCTGAGGATTTTTACCCCATACTAAATACTATACTATACCTACCTTTCCATGAGAATGAATTCTTTCCCAGAGGTTGACTTGATATCTTCTCTAACTAGATCCCCAAAACAACTTCTCAACTAGTCTTGAAAAAATATCTAAAAATGACACAATATTAGGGTGATCACAACAAAGTTATAAACTGTATGTGTATATATACATATAGAGAACTCATAACTTACTCTATATTATATAACTTATATATACACACACATTTACTAAATATTTAAATATTCTAGCTATTTCACTTATTCTTTTACTTTCCACCAAAAAAAAAGTGGTTACAAATCATTGAAATTTTATAGATAACATTAAGACACAAAAGTTAGGTAATTTGCCCAAGAAAAAATGCTAATACATGAAAGAACTAAGAATCTAGGTATTTTTGCTCCAGAGCTAATACTCTTTATGGTGGAAATATTCATATTGTTTGTCTGTCTTTGCCTTTTGTGTCCCTCCATATTAAATTGATATAGTCTCATATATAAAATTGTTTAAGTTAAATATGAATGAATAAGCCTAAAACCTCAAAGGAAGATGCATTATTATATACAAATTGTTTAAATATATTAGCTCAAGGCTTTCTTTATACTTTAAAAGGTTTCTTAGAAAAGGTCACATTGAGTAGAAAGTTTAGTCATTCTATTAAATCAATTAGTCACGTATATCATATCCACTCACTGTCTGGTACTATATGTATTAGGTTGGTTTGTTAAAATAGGGAAGTAGAACAGAAAAATGAGATCTTATTGGTGATCTGAAAAAGCTTTTTATCTAATTGGATGGGCTCAGTTTACAGAGATTAGAGAGCAATAAAGTACTAAAGTGTGATGTGTTTGCTGTACACTAGTACTAAAAAAAAAGAGAAATTAATTTTAAACCAGTTCCATCAATAAGAGATGTTACTTGAGCTCAACATTTTAAGGATAATCAGGACTTTAAAATAAGAGAAATGGGATGCAATTTTCTAGAATATTGTAGAACAGATAACTATAAA
>NW_011888802.1:4171661-4176100 GCF_000151845.1 Pteropus vampyrus | reverse complement strand
TTTAATAGATAAATCAATTTCTAAATTTTATATAAATAATAAAATGCATCAAAGGTAAATCAAAGAGCCAGATAAGAGCAAAGTAGATGCTTGAAAATCTCTTAAAGGTAACAATTACCATATTTTAAAATCCACAGCTAATTTTCAGGACTCTATTTAATGTTAGTTTCTTTAAAAAAATGTTTTTATTAAAATATAGCTAACATACAATTTTGTATTAGTTTTGGGTATACACAAGCATTCAAAATTTATATACCTAAAGAAGTGATCACCATGATAAATCCAGCAACCATCTGACACTGTATAGCGCTATCACAATCTTAATGACTACATTCCCTGTGCTGTACACCACATGCCCATGATTTTATACCTGGGAATTTTAACCTCTTATTCCCCTCCATATTTTTCCTCATTTTTGATTTTTCAATTATGGTTGACATTAATATTTTATTAGTTTCAGGTGTACAGCACAGTGGTTGGACATTTATATAATTTACAAAGTGATCCACCTGACTAGTCTATTACCTACCTGGAACCATATATACTAGTCTATTACCTACCTGGAACTATATATAGTTATTACCATATTACTGACTATATTCCCTATGCTTTACTTTACATCAACATGACTGATTCATAATTGCAAATTTGTACTTCTTAATCCCTTTACCCTTTTTACTCCACACCCCGACCACCTCTCATTTGGTAACCCTTAGCTTCTTCCCTGTATGAGTCTGTTTCTGTTTTTTTGTTCCTCAGATTCCACATATAAGTGAGAGCATATGGTATTTGTCTTTCTCTGACTTATTTCATTTCGCATAACATCCTCTGGGTCTATCCATGTTGTTGCAAATGGCAAGATTTCATTAATTTTTCATGACCAATAATCCATTGTATATATGTATCACTTATTTTTCTAATCATTTATTGATAGACACTTAGGTTGATTCCATAATCTGGCTATTGTAAAGCTGCAATGAACATAGGGGTGTATATATCTTTTTGAATTGTTTTGGATTTCTTTGGAAAAATACTCAGAAGTGGGATTGCTGGGTCATAAGGTAGTTGTATTTTTAATTATTTGAGGTAACTCCATACTGATCCCCAGGGTGGCTGTACCGATTTGCAATCCTACCAACAGGGCACAAGGGTGCTCTTTTCTCCATGTCCTTGATAACACTTGTTTGATTTGAAAGCCATTCTGATGGGTGTGAAGTGATATCTCTTTGTGGTTTTAATTTGTATTTCTCTGATGATTAGTGATGCTGAGCATCTTTTCATATCTCTATTGGCCATTTGTATGTCATCTTTGGAGAAATGTCTGTTCAGGTCCTCTGCCCATTTTTAATTGCATTATTTGTTTTTTGGTGTTAAATTGTATTAGTTCCTTATATATTTTAGACATTAATCTGTTATCAAATGGTTTGGGGAATATCTTCTCCCATTAGGTAGGTTGTCTTTTTGTTGTTGATTTCCTTTGCTGTGCAAAGAAAGACTTTTTAGATAGATGTATCATTTATCTTTTGTTTCCCTTGCCCACAGAGATATAAAAAATACTCAGAGCAATGTCAGTTTACTGCCTATGTTTTCTCCTGGTTTCTGTTTTTACGTTAAGTCTTTAATCCATTTTGAGTTTTATGGTTTTTAGGCAGTAATAGCTCTGTTACTGTGGAAGTATATAGAACATAGGAAAGAAATAGCAATCTGCTCCAAGTATGTCTAAGAGACCAGAGGGACATCAACTCACCCTATGTTTATTTTTCTGGTACCTTAGTATGTAATCTGGATAGTCACACTTAGAGTTGCAACAACCTTTTATTGTAAGACTGGTGGAATAAGAACAATATAGAAGATTCAAGTGGAAGCCTTAATATTATATCCCTCCACCCAGGTCACGTTAAAAAATCTGAAGCGATATTATACTCAGGCTGATGACAGATTAGTGCCATCTCATAGATTTACAGGATGCAATGCTAATGGTCTCCGTTGTCCCAGTTTCCAAGAGAAAGAACGTTATTGCGCCTCTAGCTGCTACAAAGAAAGAGGTATAGCACTTGTAGACTTCTTAGTCTCTGAGATCACACTTGAGCAATGGCTCCAAATTATTTATTGGTACCTTGAAAAGTTGTCTGTTTGGAATTGGGTGCAGAGGAAGGAAGAGTTTTTCAGCAGATTTAAGCTATGATGTTTGTAGTCCTTCCAGTTACTCCACATGGCCCAGGCATGCTCAGGTTGCTAGAGATGTCCATGGTAGACAGGAATGGTTTGGTGTTTCTTCCAAGCCTAGACTTCTCTAATTATAGTTACTATAACTCTGTGTTTCTGAAGAGAGTCTGTGCCATCAGCAGAAGGAAACTATTTATTCTTCTTGTGTAAAGCAGATCCTGACATGCTGCTGGGCCCTGGTAGAGATGGAATGCCTAAGCCTGGGGTAAGAATTAACCCTGTGGCTGGAGCCACCCCTCATGAGCTGGGTATGGCAGACCTGTTAAGTCAAAAGTCTTGGTTGACAAAACATTAATTCATGATATAAATGAAGCTCTGCATACGTATTCAGTACAGAGATGATCCAGTGAATATTAGTTTATTGAAAGGGTGGCCTGTGTACCCATGTCACTACCCTCTGTTGTGTCCCTTCTTTAGATTATACTATGGCCCTGTGGTGTTTTATGTATGACCAGATAATTAAGGGGGAAAAAATGTCTTGTTCATGGATGGCTTTATTTAATCCTATGGTACAAGGGGAAAGTGGTTCACTGCTGCTCAAAGCATCACTTGGAGGTGGCCCTCAAGACCATGTTGAGGAGAAACTTCCCAGTAGACAGAGCTCTGAGCAACACACCTGAACATCACCTTGGTAGGAGTGGGAGAAGCTTGAGGGAACTCTTAAGGTACTGTTTTTTTCTTGTATACAGTGTAAAAAAGTGGTATAGTTTCAATTTTTGCATTTACCTGTCCAATTTTTCCAACATCATTTATTGAAGAGACTTATTACCTCATTATATACTCTTGCCTCCTTTGTAATAGATTAATTGGCCACATAGGCAAGGGTTTATTTCTGGGCTCTATTCTGTTCCATTAATTTATGCATCTCTTTTTATGCTAGTACCATGCTGTCTTGATTATTATAACCTTGTAGTATAGGTTGATATTACATAGCATGATACCACCAACTTCGTTCTTGTTTCTCAAGATTGCTTTGGGTATTTGGACTGCACTAAATCTATAGATTACTTTGGACATTTTAAAGATGTTAATTCTTTCTATCCATGAGCACAGCATATGATTCCATTTATTTGTTTCTTCTTCAATGTCTTATGATTTTCTAAGTACAGATCTTTTACCTTCTGTTTCAATTTATTTGTAGGTATTTTATTTTTTGGAAGTGATTGTCAATGGGATTATTTCCTTAATCCTTAATTTCTCTGTTATTGGTGAATAAAATTGCAACCAATTTGCATGAAACTTTTTCTACTCCTTTTAGTCTTTCAATCTGAAGTGGATCACTTGGAGGCAGCATAAGTATGGGTCTTGTTTTTTTAAATCCATTCAGCTACCATATATCTTTAGAGCATTTTGTCCATTCACATTTAATCAAAAGTAATTATTGGTAGGTATGTGGTTATTGTCACTTTATTTTCTCCTTGTTTTTGTAGTTTGTTCCTTTATTCTTTTGTTCTCTGTTGTAGATTGATGACTTCTATATAGTGTTTTATTTGAGTTCCTTTCCTTTTATTTCTTGTATCTTATAGATTTTTGGTATATAGTTACCATGTGCTTTATATACACCAAACTATATTTATAACGGTCTATTTTAAGTTGATGGTTACTTAAGTTTGAACCCATTCTAAAATCACAATTTATATTCAACTCATTTTTGTCTTTACTGTTTTTCGTATATCCCTTATTATTATAATTACACATGATCTTCCTACTTTCATCTTTTAACCTTTCTACTAGTTGGTTGATCCATTGCTTTTATTAAGTGTTTGCCATTGTCAGTGAGAAATTTTTCTATGTTTTCTTATTCATATGTTTAATCTTTTTTTCTTAAAGGAGTCCTTTTAACATTTCTTTTAATAAGGGCTTAGTGGTGATGAACTCTATCTTACCTTCAATTTTAATCGACTGCCTTGCTGCGCAGAGTAGTCTTAGTTGTTTTGCCACTTGGTTGCCACTTGCACTTGGCTTTGAGGCTATACTCCAAACCAACAGTTCTTATAGTAAAAAAGTACATTCTTGAGAAGAATCAGTCCTGTATTCTTAGCCTCTGGATTGGTCCAATATGGTGATCTCTAGAAAATTACTTTTCTGGATAATGGATGTCAGGTGTTCTGGATATGTGACCATTAATTCCTTAGTCCTACAGGGGGTAATCAGAGGGTTAGATATATTTAGAGGTTTGATGTATATCCAGACTTTAAGACACACCACAAAGT
>NW_011888802.1:4159193-4171611 GCF_000151845.1 Pteropus vampyrus | reverse complement strand
CTAAAAAAATGGCATTATGGAAACAGTCTTACTGTTTGTTGGATCAAAACTAGTTTGCTCTACATACACTGTAGAGGAAAAAAAAAGTAATCAAATCAGTGTAATAAAGATACACTCTAATAGAATGATTAAAGATTTACTACTCGACAGTTGATAAATGTGACATTTAAATAACTGTCAAGCTTTATCTTCAAAAAGGATAATTTCATGGTTCTATCCTTTACATAAAGATCTAACCTTATGTCAGTACTAAATATTGTGAAGATTGATTTATACATTTGTTATTTAGACCTCAGATATCAAAGTTACAATGAATCAAAAATACTTCTATGAAAATGTATACAGATATTTCAAGCTTGAGAGAGGAAAACAGCATAATTGTGTTCACTCATACCCAAAGCGATAGGAAAAGATTGATTCAAAAAAGAAAATTCAGAGGAAAATAACAAAAAGCCAAACAATATTCCTCATCTAACAACAACAACAAAAAACTCTTTTAACTGAAGTTATAAAAATAACTTCCATAGAATAAAACACATATAATATAGTAAACTTAGATCTAGGGAACAACAGTACATTATGAAAGACATAAACAGATGCATTCACTTTGTTCAAATAATTCTCAACAAATATTTATTGCATATGCTCTGTTGCAACCCTGAGCCATGTTCAGGGATTAGAAAAACAAAGATAAAAACATTCTTGAAGAGCTAACAGCATGCTGTGGGAAACATATGAGTGTGGGAAACATATGAGTTATATGAGTGTTATGAAATGATGTACAAGTATAATAATAGAGATACACATAAGGTTTGATGAAAATACTAAAAATAGGTAACTTACTCCAAGATTTTTGGCAGTGTGTGGAGTATGGAGGTGGGAGAAAGTTGGTAGATAGTAGTTTGGAAAGCACCCTGGAGAGTGGTTACTAAGCTGAGTATAAAAGAATTGTCACTAGAGGATGATCTGTGTGCTGTAAGGACATTCTAGGCAAAGGGGGTGCCACGAGCACTGGCATGAATATAAGCATTGTGTGTTTGGGGAAATATAATTGTTTTTGGTATTTCGATAACACCCATTTGAATGAGAGAGTGGAGCCAGATATTGGAGAAATAAAAGGCAATGAAAATATAAAAATGTATAAAACATCATTTATGTCAAAAGAAATGTGAACTATTCCAACTGCTCTGACATCAACTGATATACTACAACTCAATTCTGACACTAACCATCTGAAGTCAGCACAGACCCCACAGGGTTTGGGCAAAGTCTTCCCCAAGACTCACTTTGGATGCCAGCTGCAAATCTTGGGCGTGCCTCCGGCTACCACACTTCTGATCAAATGGCTACAAATTTGAGGGTTCTCATGCTCAATCACGGCAGGTTTGATTATATACTAGAATGAGTCACAATACAGGAAAGTGCTATAATTATAATTGCAGATTTATTACAACAGATACACATAGGGTATATTCTGGAGGGAACACAGCCTCGGTGCCCTCTCCTCACGGAATCAGGGAGTGTCACTCTCCTGGAATATCAGTGTGTTCACCAACCAAGAAGGTCCACTCGGCTTAGGTATACAGAATTGTTAGGATTTCATTACATAGGCATAACTGATTAAATCACAGGCCATGCATTTGAACTCAATCTCCAGGCTCCCTCCTGTTCCAGGAATTTGGGCTAGCTCAAAGTTTCAAGCCACTAATCATGTGTTTGTTCTTTCTGGTGACCAGCCCCCTTCCTGACACTATCTACTGACCTAATGAGGAACTTTCAACATTTATCAAAACTTGGTTAATAGTGTTTCATCTATACCCCTTTTTCTTCCCCCACATTTTGGAGCAAATAGTAGATATCATCACGTTTTATTTGTAAATATTTTGAAAGGTTTTCAATTTTAATTTGGCTTTACTCTTAGTCACAGACATCATTAAAGAATAAATACCAAGATTGAAATGAAATACATAATAGAAAACAAGGTCATATTAACTATGTGAAAATTTAAACAAGCCGCTTTCAAATTAAGACAAAAGTGAATGGGAGCTATAATCTTTATATCAGAGTCAAAAAGCTTAGGTATTATCATGAAATGTTAATTCAGTTTACAGTCAATGAGACTATTGTATATATTTTTGCACCCTGTACTTATAAAAGCAGATAAAATATTTAATACGTATAATGGATTTTACCAGCTCAGCATATAGAATGTATACAGTTTATGTGAAAGTAGTAGTCAGGGAAGGGCCTATGCAAACTCTGCAAAAACAGTACTTCGAGTATCTGCTGATTAAAAATTGAAGTTTGCTCTTTAGAAGTGATACAACTTGAACTACCACAAAATACAAAGGGCTGCAAAAATGTATACCATTGCAACAACACATAGTTATTACATTGAAAAGATAACAGAATAAAAATTACAAAAAATAATTGCCAATTGATCATAAAAGCAAATCTTTCAATTTTTTGTTATCTTAAACTGTTAGTAAATTTCAATCTGTAAGTTAGTGTATATCTGGACTCTAAACCTACCATATGACATTTTAAAATTTGTGGATAATTTTATTATATAGGGTAACTTAAACATCATAACCTCCTGTTAAATGAGAATAAATGTTTATTACTCTAAAATAAAATACTGTGCTAAAAGTATTTCCTCATTATGTTAAACTGACTAAACAATACTCAAAATTCTTAAATTATATTTTTAAACCAAAGAGAGTCCTTAGAAAAGAGAAATCTGAGAAACCCTGTCCAATTAGTAGGTATTTGTGTCAGAGATCAATTAGAGATGGGCCACTAAGAATGGTACATAACAAATTCTTATAAGAATGTTTAATTATAGGAGTGTTTAAACAGTTCATCTATAACTACTTCTATGTCTGGTACTGGGTCTAAAGTGAAGAGGGCAAGGACCATTTAAAGATATATGAATATAGAGTATAAGGGAAAGCAAGGGTAAACTGAAACTTATGAGAATGAACTGAAACCTATGAACATGAACTGGAAAATGTATTCATCTCTCAACACCTCCAATTGTCCAACTTCAATTACATGGATGATTTATACAGAAGAGGCTGGTTCTATTTGTTAAGGGCATAAACACATACCAGGACCAGGCATCAGAGGAGCTGGAAAAGGAGATACAGCAGATGGTGGAGGCAGTGGAAGCCCAGTTTCTGGTTCATGCTAACAAGGGGAGTCAGCAGATTCAAGATACCATGCATGAGACATAATTATATCTGATCCTTCCTACCCTGACCTCCAGACTCAACTAGCTATCGGTCATTTCCACCTTCTAAATCTTGCACATAATTTTCTCTTACGACCAACATTAGCCCAGAACACTGAGGAAAAAAAATTCTGGAAAACATTGTTCTAACTTAGATTAGTTGGCAAAGTAGAAAGCTATCAAGGTTCATGTCTTACCATCTTATAATTCACATGCATCCTTTATTGACTCTATATAAGTTTCAAAATCACGCTTCTTCCTAACATGATTCAGCTGTCCCTGTACAACTAAAAACACACTGTCTTTGTAAACAGATTTACAAAGTCTTTACATTTGTCTTTGCTTGATACTCATTCCTATTTGGGATAGTCATACTCTCTAATGTTCTGTAACCTAAATATTGAGATATAAATTTAGCTACAACACATGGCATGTTTGTTGATAAGAAAACAAGACAGGGGAAGGAAAAATGCTTAAATTACACACGGTTACATTCCTTATTGAAAAAAACAAAACACTCATAACTATTATAGACCTCAATTCTATAAGCAATAAGTCATGGAGGCGTAAGTGGGATTTTCCGCTACTTTTTCCCATTACCATTTTGTATTCTCTTTGCTTTCAGCAATTGCCTCAGCTGGTTGTGATTTCTTACCTGGTTAAATAGGTAAAACTTTTATTCCTAAAGTGTGACTTTTTTGGATTAATGTGATGTCCCACGAACATTATTCACAGACATTAGGGTACCACAGGAGCCCCAGAAAGCCAAACATTCTTCTCTTTACATTCTGTTTTCTAGTAGTATCACAGTTTATTTTATACTCAGGATCAATCACCCCAGCCAGTACAGAGATGTTATTTCCTTTGTGGTCTTAAATTTCATTTTCTAGAAATGTAAAATGTTTAAATAATATAACATACATGTATCTCAAATAAGAACAACAAAACAGTATATTTCCTTTCTTCTAAACTGAAAACACCCTAAATACGAGTAAGGAAATATCACTGATAAAGTTAACAGTCCCGTTTTATTTCTTTCCTTCTTATTTGTTATAGTCTAAATGTTTGTGTCCTTCCAAAATTCGTATGTTGAAATCCCATGTCCAATGTGATATTAGGAGAACGGGCCTTTGAGATGTGACTAAGTCATGAAGGTAGAACCCTCATGAATGAGAATAATGCCTTTATAAAACAAAAGGCCTGGAGAGCTCCTTTGTGCCTTCTACCATGTGAGGATACAAGAAATCTGAGACCCTGAAGAAGACCCTCCCCTGGCCATGACAGCTCCCTGACCTTGGACTTCCAGCCCCTAGAACTGTGAGAAATAAATTTCTGTTGTTTGTAAACCCAGTCTCTGGTTATTTTGTTATAGTGGCCAGAACTAAGATACTACTACAAAATCCAATGAAGTTATTGAACATATTTAAAGTCAGCATGTTAACATGTTTTATCATTAATAAGTAAATATTTATCTAGTGTCGAATGGATTGACAATGATATAGACATTGGGAATCCAGCAGTGTATAAAACAGACATAGTTTTGCTGTCTTGGCACATATATTGTCTTTCTTGATCTGATCACATGTCGAATGATTTTGTACTTCACTCTACTTCAGACATTCAATCACAGGTTAATCCTTTAAATTTTTTCATGATTATTAACAGCCACTTCTTCCTTAAATTAATCTCAAGTATGTCACTATCTGATTAACATCTATTTTCCAGCTAACCATATTACTTCAATTACAACAATCCTTCTAACCCACCATACTGTACAATCAATTAATACTTTCATCTGTTTATGGTCTCAGAATAACCTTATGTTTTTTTTCCCCCAAAACCTGATTATATTCCATGATCAATTATAGTAGTCATTTTGCTACAAATACTCATTCCCTTTCAACTCTCATCTTTTCATACTTATTTGGCCAGACTATATCCCTGGCCCAGATTAATTTGCTGAATATGGCTGAAAAAAACCTAATCTTGCTGAATCTTCTAATCTAAATTCATGATCAATGATTTCAATTGAATACTCCCTGCTACTCCACTGACAGAAGAAAGAGGATACCCACGAGCTCCTATACTTTCCCCTTATTGTGTCCATGAACTATACCTTATGTTCTGTCGTATTAATAAACCACCAGACTCATTTCTAGATATTTAACACTTACACGTTCAGTTCCATATCCTCAGTGCTGCTTTAAGTCATTGCTCCAGAATTTCTTCTTTTGTCTCTTGTATTGTTTTCATTGCTACTGAATCTATACTTACAATATAAAACCACCTTCTTATTCTTCTCCCATTAAACAAAACCATAAGGCTACGCTCAATCTCATTTATACATTAATTTGTTTCTACCTCTCTCTCTCCCATTGTAACAAAACTTCATATCTATACACACTTCAGACATACGCTATTCCTCTTCCTCTCTTTCTCTCTTAAATCCACCTCAGTCTGGCTTCTGTCACCATCATCATGACATCAAAACTTGTTTAGTCAAGGTGTGAAGACCACCAGTGATTTCTAAGTTGCCAAATATAATAATCAATTCTTTGTTCTCATCCTAAAACATAGAAGCCTCTGACATAATTGATCACCCTGTCTCTGGAAGCATTTTCTTCCCTAGGCTTCCAAGGATCTTCTTTGATTTGGCCCCTACCTCACTGACTGCTGCTTCTGAATTTCCTTTGTTTCTTTCTCCTCATATCTGTGTATACAGATCTTGTAATACTCCAGATATCCATCCTTGAAATCATGTTTTTGGCTTATATGCACTCTCTCAGGAATTTCATTGCATTTCATGTTCTAAGAATATTCCTATGCCACTTAATCCAAGTCATCAAAATATTGACATAAATGTGAGCTATACCTACGTTTAACAAAGAAGGATGAAAACAAGAAAGATAACAATTTTCTAACCTGCTTATTCCAGTGTGGTGTCATCGGTGGCTGGAGCCTATCCCAGCAGCTCAGGACACAAGGTGGAAGCCAACCCTATACAATAGGCCCTTCCATCTCAGGGCTCACTCATTCTCACATCCGCACTCAGACTGGGGCAATTTAGATATGCTATCCCCTCAGGTGCACATCTTTGGAATGTGGGAGCAAACTAGAGAAGCTGGGAGAAAACCCAAACAGACATGGGGAGACTGTGAGAGCTCCATACAGACAGTGGTTCCCACCAGGAATCAACTGTTTTCTCATCAATGTTATAACAAAACATTATTATTCGAAAACCTGCTCTATCATACTCTGTATCATTGTGAAGCAAGTTTTTGTCATTCGCGTGTTTTTGAAATCAATCCATAATGATACATACACATAAGATTCATTCATTTTTAATTATTTTGAAGTGACAAAATAGCGTAAAAGCAGTTTTGAATAGGAGAAAACATTTAGTCAAGATTAAATTAGATGTTATAAATTTTCTATTTTTAACTTATAGAACAGAAAATATGATTAAATTTTCTAGCAATACAAATATTAAAACTAATTCAATAAGAAAATATTGTCTAAATCAATAAGCATTTTTGTAAGTTTTTTGTTACTTTTACCTCTAAATTAAGTTCTGAAATTTTTTCAACAAATGCCCTATTATGTCATATCCTGTAACATAGAATTAAACAGAACATTTCCTGCACAGACAGGTTGATGACAAAAACATCACAGCATAGTAATTCATTCTTTAAAATATAGGCAAGCTAGTCTAATTTCAAGTATCAGCATTCTAGCTTAGTCTTTAGTTTTGAAAATAGTTGATAAAATGCTTTGAGGTGAAAAAATACAACTAAAATTAGTAGCAACATAAAGATCTCTACTGAAATCAATGGCTATGTAAGTAATGTTAGAAATATACTTATGAAATATAATTCATAAAAGATTTTTCTTGAAAGCTCATAGTTAAATATGGGAATATAGTTTTTGAAATATTTTGAGATCTGTTTCAAAAGTGTTGCTTTGTGATGGTTTAAAATGTACACAAAATATATTGAAATTGCTTTTAAATATTTGCTTAACTTCAGGAAAAAGTGCTGTCTGTGAAACAAGGTCAATGTGAACAGTCAACTTTTTTTCCCAAAACATAAGATATGATGTGGAAAACAATCTCTAGGAAAAGGTCTTCCTTTTTGTAAAAATATCGCACTGAAATAAAATGCTTCTTGCCCCTACATGTTCTTTGTGAACATAAGGTCAGTTTTATCACTGCATTTGAGTAGAAGGAACTCTACTATGCAAATTAAGAGACTTGATTCTGGGCCTCCTCTAACCATTATTTAAAAGAGATGACTAAAATCTGGAGATTTATTTAGATACAAATAGCATTCCTATATTTGAGGTAATATATAGATATTGGAACTGTCTATAAATAAAATAAACTCTTTTTACCGGTATGTGAGCTATAACAATATAAAGCAGTTTCGGTGTTTATCATATAGTTTTAGTATGAAAAATCAGACAGTGAAGTAACACATCATGTTCTCTTCTAGGGAAACATCATCATCATTAAGGACACAATTTCAGGATAGTTTCTAATAATGAAGCTGCTCCACATTAAATTTCTAAGTGTTTTCAGTTACAACCAATCTTTGTGTTTAACAAATTTGTGATGAAATGTAGGCACCATTCCTATATTATGAATGAAAAGTCGCATAACTTCATTGATAGTCCCACTATGTGACTGGTTAAATGTGGAGACACATTGTCTGCCATTAAGAGGTTGAGTGTACAAAGTGGTATGATGGAACCTGCTTGTACCAGGCTCACAACAATAGATTTTTCTCATCTTTCCAACTCTGTTCGGTGACATAATTTTGTAGCTCTGATTCTACCTCAATGAGAATATCTACAGCAAAGAAATTGGTAAACACTACATATCAGGGCCTTTTTATGTTTTTTTGAGACAATTTACCAGCATACCATTGGGTGTCCTCCCTTTGAATCAAATTTGGCTCTGAGATTGCTTTGACCAATAGTTTTGGCAGAAGTGATGCTATGTCAGTTTCCTGGCCTAGTTTTTCAAAAACTGGACTCTACTTCTTGCCTCTTAGAATAACTGCTCTTGGAAAATGCCCAAGCAATCAGGGAAGAGGCCCACAAGGACAAGAATTGAAGCTCCCAGCTGACAGCTGCCATTAACTTGCCAGCCACCTTCAGAGGGATCCTTCAACTATAGTCAATCCATTCCAACTGATAACACATAAAATCAGATGAACGGCCCCACCAAGCCCGGCCCGAATTGTAGATTTGTAAGAAAGACACATTATTGTTTGAGTTTTAAGTCACTACGTTTTGGTGTTTATAATGATATAACAGACAACTGGAACACAAAGACACAATTTGAAAGTAGCCAAACTAGGACTAGAACCCTGGTTTACAAGCACCTTACAGTTCTTTCAGCGTCATGCTTCTTCCCTTTTTTCATCCCCCCACAGTAGTAGTAGAAAATGAAAATATATATTTTATCCTGAGCAATGTAGAGAAAACCCAAAATTAGCTTAATTACTATTTTTCTAATAGCATTTGATAGATACTTTCGGTCAATTGTGGAATCACTATTGTTGAATCAGTGGTTTAGGAGTATATGATAATTGGCTTTCTTTTCTGATTATAAATTTCCTGGTAATAAGCATAAAATTTGAAAGCCAAAGTCATTGTTCTTTGTTATATGCTTAAAATTGGCATCTGTTTTATTTGCTGACTACCATAAATATCATGAATGATAACACTGAAAGAATTGGCAGGAAACTGAATAAATGAATCACTTTAAGTTGAATTACAGTAACAAAAAATTAACTGTAGGGTAATAGGTTATCTTTCTTATTGGGGTATCTGGAAACATTTTTAATAGATGTTTAAAACAAAGAAATCATGAGAAAATCATATTGTTCATTACTGACTTAAAGTGTTAGTAATTATAGACATTTCCAGAATTACATTATTTAAAACCTGCTATTAGTGAGTGAAAAACAAAAGCACAAAACATTAAACCTGCTTTCCAACATGACTGATTCAAATCTTGATTATCTCTCACCATAAATATTTCTTAAATGGTTCTGTTATCCTCCTTTTCTAGACACATTAGTTAAAAACATATACCTTTAAAGCAAGTAAATAAGTTTATGCATAAAATCATTCTCTAAAGAGTAAATACTAAATTCCTGTATGCTATGCAAATCCTCGCTGCTCAAATCTCAAAACTTTATTCTACTTAAAACAGATTACTCTCTCTTTCTCTAGTATTTCCTACACATATTCTCATCCCTATAACTTTGACCTTTGAAAGTCCCTACTATCTTTGAAAGCCTTTAATTTCCATGAAGTTCAAGTCAAATGTTAAAACCCAGTTCAGAAGCACAAATATTCTTAACTACCCTCATCTAAAGTAATGGCTCATGTGCCTATATTCACATTTCTCTATTATAGCACTTTACATGAGTTAATATTTTATCTCTATAAAAGCATATTCATACTGCTAATAATTTTCTAGTTTCCAATTCAACCTTTATTAGTACTAAGTTTTAATTTAGTATATGGCTAGACAGAATCACTTTCCATTCCTTTGTAGATTGACGTGATTGTAAGTCTTTGCCAATTGTTTTAAGGATAGGCCTTTCCCTTAAAAATTAGACTTTGGTTCTTTTAACTTTTTCCCTTCCATGGACTTGAACTTGGTGCTGGAGAACCAAGTTTGACTGTGCACATAATGGCAATAGTTGAAGGAGAGAAGAGACAAGAGCCCTGATCCCTGGATGATCAAGAGGAACAAAGCTGCCTACCTACACTGGACCACAAGCCTATTTAATTGGTACGTGAGTGAAAAACACATATATGATACTACCACAACCTAGTCTACATGTCCTAACTAATATACTAATGTGCTAGTCTCTAAACTTTGAGTGTAGAAATTGTGGATTGGCTGCCTTTTATTCTATATCTCCTATACCTAGCACAAGGCTTTACAAACACTAGATGTTCAAAATATCTTTGTTAAATTAAATTGTACTGCCCTGAAAAACAATGGTATTTGAAAAAAATCTAATGTAAGCTTTTGTTCATTAAGCTGATTTTATCAGTATTATTAGCTTATTTAAGAGTCATTTATTAAAATGATCATTACTTGTTATACTAAAAATATAAAATTAAGATATTCATTATGTTAATGAGTAAATCAATATATTCCAGAAATAGAATATATATGTAGAAAGGAAACACTGGCTAAGAGGATAAAAAGAGCAGAAAAGAAAGACCTCATGAAGCATCTGCACCTCAGTTATAGTAATGCTATGTGCATAAAGAAACCTCTTTTAAATGATCCACAAAGCAAATGATATTTCTATAGTAAATATCACAAAGACCAAAGGAAATTTAAATCTAATTCAGAATTATTCCATAAAGGTCAGTAAGAAGTAGGGAAAAAAAGAACATCAGATGATAAAAATTTTCAATAATGTCCTCATCAGAAAGGTCAAAGTTATCTCCCTACTATTTTTGAAAAAGATAAAACTTTTCAATTAAGAATTGCTGGGTAGTATTAAAGAGAGAATATTTTGCCGTCGGCAATTTCTTTTTAACGGAAAACCCCAAATCATTTTACCTTAATTTATCCTGACTATAAGAACCAAGACTTAAAAAAAATAATAAAATTTTGCTATAAGCCCTTTGGCCTAGGTAATACCCCCATTCACGCAAAGATTCTGTCATCTTGTAACCAGAAAGATTGAAGTCCTACTGAAGGCTGCCTCTGCAGTTTTATTATTAAACATAATTCTGAGTTATAGAGCTCTCACAGCTCCTGTAAAAGCTAGGGACAAATATGCAATTCAATAAAATATTCCATATAAATTCAGGTGGACCATGGACATCCTAGACTTATGTAAAACCCCTAAATAAATAATAAAAAAAAATAATTACCATGGAATGAAGGAATTCTTCATTTTTGTTTCAAATATTCTGGTCTAAATATAAATCGTTGATGAATTTGACATAGCTAGTTGAAGGATTCCACAGTATATCTGATTTCTGCTATATTTAGGTAACTGGTCCATCGTATGTTATAGGAGCCACAATTGCAGGGTGGAGGGGAGAGTTCCTTGTATAATGGGGTGAATACAGGTGAGAATTGAGATGAATATTTCTGAGCAGCATGAAGAAAAGGTTGCTGGGTGTCACTTTGCAGGAGTGAACAAGTACAGTGCTCATCCTTAGAGGCAGTAGATTCAGAACACGAGAGACTATTTTGAAGAAAATATCAGAGGTGAACAGAAAGACAATAGTATACAATAAAATAAAGTTTAGAAGAAAGTATAATTGCTTTCTCATATTCGTGAACATAACATGAAGCTTTATATGTGGCAGGAAATAACAATTTTAGTGGATATCAACATCTTTAAGATGAGCAGTCAGAAATCACTCCTTTGGCATATAATAGCAGTGGTGTCATTTGGATATCAGAAGTCTCAATAATAAACTACTTTAGGGACCAGATTAGAGAAGATGGAATTTGCTAAACAGTGGAAACTAACAATGTTATGTCAGTTCATTTGAGACACCCAATGGGGCCTTCTAAATATCACACAAATACATGTTGGAAAAGAACATGAGGTCTGACTTAAAAAATCCATGAAATTGAAATGTGAGATACTTTCTTGCCATTAAAAATGCTCAAGTAGTCAGCTCTGTTAAGCATGAGAAATAGGCATTTCTATATACTGTTGAAATGAATATAAACTTTTACAAATGTATAAATAATTGACTATTTTTATAAAAAAAAAACTTGGAAATATTCTTGCAGTAATTCTAGTGAAGGTAATGTATTCTAAAGGAATATTCACAGAACAAAGATTTATTTACAAAAGTATTAACTAAGAAAACATTTTAAAATAAATACCCTAAAGAAAAATTGGTTAATAAGAGATGGGATATTTATATTTAGGAATATATACAACCATTGTGAATTATATGTGATTTTGCATGGTATTTACTGATGTGGAAAATATACAATATTAAAAGGAAAAGTAAATTTCTTGGAGCAAGTGTAGTGGTAGTCATCTCAATTTCTATAAAACAATAAATGAATCAAGGTTCTTACTCCTCACTTTGAGAAGATCAATGTTGTTGAAGTATAACATTGATTTTTGAGCCCAGAGAGAAGACATTTGGCAGGTTAGGATAACATTTTTTTTT